>NC_040904.2:48027601-48314544 GCF_004126475.2 Phyllostomus discolor | reverse complement strand
TTCAACTAAACTTAAACTCTACTTACCATTCCCAAAACATGGTTTTGACTTTCCTCTGTCCATGGTTTTATCCACATGGCATGGAAAACCCTCCCCAAATTCAAGGTTGATATAAACCTGACCTGCTTTCCATAGTGCAAAAATCACATGCTCTCTTTATCTCCCCAAAATTTATATATTGAAGCCCTAATTCCCATCACTGTATTTGGAGATAGGGCTTTTAAGGAGGTAATTAAAAGTTAAATGAGGTCATAAGGGCGACTTAATACAATGTAACAGATGCGCCTGTCAGGGGAGGAAGAGACATCAAGAAGCATAAACAGAGGAGAATACATGTGGAGATACAGCAGTGTGAAAATTAATGACAAAACCTCATTTAAAATGGGATCAGAAGGCTAGTAGAGGAAACTTTCACACACACATGTGTCACTCAGTGTACACTACTGACCCCAAAGGAAGAGATGGGACTTATCTGACAGGAAGTAATGTTACAGTACTACCATAGCTGGAAGAAGGAAAGGTTTCTTCTGTCTCAGAAATAGTTCAACCAATGGGAGACCATAACCCAATCAATGCAAAGTCACTATACTTCAAACTTTCAGTTTCCTCCAACAGAACCTTCCATTTCAACAGCTTCTCTTAAATCTACAAAAAAAGTGTCCCTCTCTTTTGTTGCTCTAGCCTTGCATGTGGTTTGCCATTAGACTCATGTCCAAAATTGCAATTCTTTGTTGTTCACAAAAAAAACACATTTTGCTGGAGAAATACCTGGCTGATTATTTGGTTAAGGTCAATAGTTAGAAGGCAGCCAGTTGCAAGCCAGGAAGAGAGTTCTCAGCAGAAACTGCCCTTGCTGGCACCTTAATCTTGGACCTCTGGCCTCCACAACTATGAGAAAATATGTCTGTTGGTTAGGCCACATACTCTGTAGTTTTTTTGTGGCAACCCAAACTGACTAATATGCTTTCTCTCTTATTCCTTGGAGTGAGGATTCTCAATCTTGGGTTCAATGACTGTTTCTGAGCCCTCTAAATTTTGATAATGTGCTAGGAAGGGACTAAAAAATCAAAAGAAAAACCTCTAAAAATTACTTGTAATGACAAAACAATTACTTCTGTGGAATAACAATGTCTCTTACTGTTTAAAATTTACCCATAGCTATTGCAATTTTCTGGGTCATTGACCAGCACTGTGTTATTATATTTTTATTATAGACATGCTGATGATCTGGTAGTGCCTTCTTAAATATTTGAAAGGCAACAATCTCAAGTATTCTAGAGAATATTTGAGAAAGCAAACTAGCTTGATCATGGTATTTCTCTTCCCTGCCAGTAAGTTACTCATTGTTCTCCCCCTTATTTCAGGAGAAATGTCAATCATCAAAGTGTGTTCACTCAGTTATTCTACAATTTAGATAACATATCCTTCACATTTCATCAGCAACCCTGACAGGACACATCAGCAAACCAGTTGAGAATTATTGTACTTGAGTGTTAACTTTTTGAGAGTAATAGGATAATACTATAGCTAAACATTAGAAATAAAGATGAAATTTATTTCTGTTGGCAAAGATTTTTGCATTAATGAATGAATAGAAACAGGGACTAGAAAGTGTTGTTAGGAGGAAAGATTACAGAATGACTTCAGTTTTATTTTTTAAATTTTTCTCTGCATCTCCTTTTTTTTTCTGATGATCAGCTATTACTTTTAGAATCAGGGGAGAAAAGGAAGAAATTATCACTGAATACACTCCCTAGCTATCCAGTTTCATAGGTCCCTCCTTGAAGGGTAGAGCTGCCTTCTCCATTTAGCACCATTCTTACCCTGATCCTTAGTCTAGCATCCACCCTCTTCTTAAACATCATTTACATTCACCAAGCTTATGTACTTCCTTCAGGTCAGTCAAATAAATTAACCACATTAATGGGAGGTAATGAGTTAATAGAGTTCTGTGCTTCACAATCCTAATTAATAGATTTGAATTTTGACCATGCTTTCAGAAAATATCTTTGAAACTTGGATTCTCTAATCCTAGCATTAGACAGTGGTCCATAAAAGTGTGGGTGAAGCTAGACTAGCTCTCCAGCCATGAACTAGAATGTGGTCACTGATTCAGTAGCCCTACTCTGTGCTAGAGAAAATAATTAGTCCCATATTGTCAAACAAACATCCATAGTACCATGCCAAATTGTGAAGGCCTGATTTACTTCCACATGTCTCTCAACCACCTTTACTGACTCACTCTCAATCTGAAAGAGTAAAGAGACTATAGAAAGAAAAAAAGAACATAAATATGGAGAAGCCCATGTCTTACTCAGCTGGGAGTAAATACGAGTACAGAGTAATGCTTAAGAACCCTATTCAAACACACAGACTTTTATTTTGTTTTGTTTTTCTTAGCCTATCTTAAATTCAAAATGGACTTGCTCCATGACCATTTCCTTTTCCATACCCATTTGGTGCTTTCCAGAGTCCATAAACTCTGCAACCCATTGTGCATGGAACAAGAACAGTCTGAAAGCAAACAGCAAACCTCAAATAAGAATGTCATTACTTTAGAGCCTCCCAGGCATTCTCCCAGCCCAAGAAAGACTGTAAAAATTCCTGTTTTAGAAAGAAGAAATCATAGAGTACCAATTTCTTTCTCATTGAAACATTCCACTATTTAATTAAAATAATGTCAGAGCTTGGGTTAAAACTACATTTTAGAAGCACAGGCCAAGGTTATTTCCACTGCATTAATGGCTCTCAGTCTTGACTGAACATTGGAATCACCTATAAAACTTCAATAACCAATGTCCAGTCATACCCCAAGAGATTCTGATTTAATTGCTCTGGAGCATGGCTTGAGCATCAAGAGTTTTTAAAGATCCCCAGGTGATTCTAACATGCAGCCAAGCTTTCAAACCACAGATCACAGTATGCTACCTCTCCTAGTGACTAACAGTCAACCAGCTGGGACCCATGGATAGTGAACAAAAAAATAGATGGCACCCACATTGTTCAACCCTCTCTGCCCCTCTCCCTACTAACATAACACAGATGCATAGTTAGCAAATAAGTTGTTTATTGAACCAATGACTGCTGTCTTCTTTTAGAGCAGGATTCTCTGAACATTTTCTTAAAGGGCCAGTCTGTATGTGTGTGTGTACAAACAACTTAACTGTGCCATTGTAGCAAGAAAGGAGCCATAAAAAATATGTAAGTAATGGGAATGGCCAAAGTCCAATAAAACTTTATTTATAAAAACAGGTACTCCAACCCACAGGCTGTGGTTTGCTGACTTTCAATTCAGTCTCTCAAGTGTATAAAACAATCATTATATATTTTTTGAATTGGGATTGCAATGATTCTGAGCCAGTGGTGTTTAGAATTCCATTACAATTGTTAGACATTTGTCTTTCAGAAGGAAAAGATTTGGTTCAGAATAGTTTATCTCAGCTTATTTCTGCTGTTGAAGAGAGCCATTTTTTAGAGCAGAGGCCATTGCAACTCCCTGAGAACCCACACCCACATATATTCAGTACCTCCCTGATGCCCCAACAGGGAGATCTCTCCCTTGGTACACCTCCAGCTCCTCCTCTGTACCTGTATTGCATCACTTGTCATTTTCCACACTATTATTTTACATGTGCTATTTACCATTCTAGATCATAAGCAAATAGAAATAGTTACTACTACCACCATTAAGTGTATTTATTGTTATTTGCAGTACCACTATTAATTATATTTATTGTTATTTATTAATCATATTCATCATGCTTTACATCTCTCATTTATTCTCATATCTACTGGTCCCTTAGATTGGGATATCCCCCTGGAAGAAAGGTAGAGCAATGATCATCACCTAGATGTTAAGATGAGAAAACTGAGTCTCAACAAGATTATTAAGCATTAAGAGGCAGAATCTAAACTTGAATCCAGATCTTGTGATTATAAGAAAGTGTATTTAGTCGGGGCAGGGAAACTGTGTGTGGATTCTGAGAGGGCTCTATTCAAATTTACTTGGCATGGGACATGAAGAGGATAGAGGACAACATCCTTGCATTCACTGTGGATGTCAAAACCAATGAACGCCATATTGGACAGGCTGTGAAGAAACTCAATGGCATGGACATGGACAAAATCATCACCCCCCAGATTAGGCCTGATAGAGGAAAAGGCATATATATGACTGATTCCTGACTATGTTGCTTTGGATATTACCAACAAAGTTCAGGTCATTTAAACTGAATCCAGATGGCTAATTATAAATATAAATATTTTTATCATAAAACAAGAAACACAATTGATAGTGTCATAATCTTGAGAAAATCATTCAAATTTGGAATTTTTGTTCCTTCAACTGTAAAAATACAAATACCAGTTAATACCTTTCAAGATTTTGAGAATTATAGACAATCTGATTAATGTTTGTCATATTAAGAAATGCTCAATAGTAGCAGCTACCATTACTAGTATAATTACACTGTTGCTGTGCTGATTAACTAGGGTTCTTTTCATTTTGGGTATGTTTCCATTTGCTGTTACATGCTTCATTGTTTTTGGTGCAGTGCCTTTAATTTAATAGGTGTTCAATTAATGCTAAATGAACTCATTAATTAGTTACTTTACTAATGACTTGGTTCTATAGGCCTATATTTAAAAGTTTCTTCAAGCATAAGCCTTTTAAAAGTAATGAAAATATCCCCAAAGGTAGAAGAAATTAGATGATTCCTTTTTAAAAAGACAACACATAAAGTGAGTTCCCTTCCCATATCAAAGTAAATCTCTTTAGCCAAGTGCACGTGCCTGACAACACTTTTGTTAACCACTTAAAATAAGGAAACATAGGCCCCAACTGATTTTCTATTCCTTATGGAATCATTAATGCTTAACAGTCAACGAAAGCAAAGCT
The DNA here is from genome assembly GCF_004126475.2 of Phyllostomus discolor. NCBI lineage: Eukaryota > Metazoa > Chordata > Mammalia > Chiroptera > Phyllostomidae > Phyllostomus > Phyllostomus discolor. The sequence goes on along the minus strand of NC_040904.2, from coordinate 48,309,647 downwards.
GTCAGCAGGATTTTCTGGATTAGTAAATGCTTAAATTTAGCTGAGTAATCAGTAATAATGATAAATTCCTCTTGATTTAGAATTTTTCTTGGAAGATACTCCAAAATACCCCCAGAGAGCTCTGAAGAGAGTCAAAAGTTCAGCCTGAGAGCTTGATTTAGAGATACCTCATTCAAGCTTTCCAAGTACCTCTAATTCGATCCACTGGGAAGTCAATGAATTGATTGCTTAAGACATACTAGCACCCACTATGTATCGAACACTTTTCCTGGGCACTGAGGTGATGAAAGAAGCAAAAGATGTGGTCTGTGAGTTCAAGCAGTTTATGATCTGCTGAGTAAGAACAGATGTAAAATTCTGAAACAGACTAAAGTACACTGTGGGGTGTTGACCTCAAATCCAGAGGGGGAGTGGAGAGAGAGAGGGAGAACAGTATTGGCCAGGGTAAGTGAAGAAAGGTTCTAAGGGCAAATTCCCAGCTTCAGACTTGCAGTGGTGTATGCATTAGTATTGAATACTGACATCTGGGCAGGCATTCACAGAAGTAAAGTCTAGAAAAAGATGAAGACACTTTACCAGTTAGCTCAAAAGGAGGTCTGGAAAGCAAGTTCATGAAGAGTTCTGCTCCATGTAGCTATTGAGGGTTCACACTGTGTTGTGACTCTCCCCTTTTCTAAGTCAGGGTTCTTACCATTCAGTCAGAGGGCCAGTTCTAAGAGAGAAAGAATCACATGAGGAAGGTTTTTATGAACTCACCTTGAAAGTGGGCACATCACTTTTCTTATTCTATTGGTCAGAACTCAGTCATGTGGTCACCATGAACCATAAGGAAGATGAGAAAAATTTATCTGCATGCTCAAGAAGAAGAGAATCAAATAATACTAAAGAGCACCAGCACCTTCCAGCACAGTGTGCTGTTCTGGTCACCAAACTTCTGGTTGACTCTCTTTTCAATATATCGATCACACTTACTTCCTCCCCAAAATACACAAGAAAAAGTCCCATCTGGTCACTGAAACAAACTCAAGGTCCAGTATGTCTGAATGCTTTCCCTCTGTCTAATTGGGATATGTCTCTTTTATGATTCAGTGGCCTATAACCTACACGAAATATGTAATGGTGGAATAAAGAAGAATTAGCAAAATAGAAACACTTATTCAGAAAAGAGAAGAACAAGAGACGCACAGAAGTGACTAGATGTTGATGCTGCCCTTGAGAGGAGCTTCCTCTCCATTTGTTCCTGTGGCCAATGGCCATCTTTCTGGAAAGTTTGTTCTCATCTACTATCTTCTGGCCACATCTAAAGTGAATATCCGTGCCCTTTTTTGAGCACACAACATCTCACAGCCCATTTCCTGCTGGTAAAAATATGAGGAGCTGAAAAAAATAGAGCAGCATACCCAAACCTGGATCATAGTATTTTGACATTACAGCGCACTAGAAAATTTGGTAGGTTTATGATCTACTTACTTCTTGTCAGTCCCATCAAATATACACACTTAAAGTCTTTCCCAGATAGAAGAGAACATAAATATTAGTGAACATTACTGGTTCCTGCTATAACTACCCACTGTGTAATAAGGGGGAGAATTAAGAATATGTATTTGTGTTTGCTTCTCATTTTTAAAAATAAACAGTAGAATGATAAATACAGTGAAAAAGGAAGAACAGTGAATAGAGACAAGGTGGGAGGCATATTTTCAATTTGTATCTGTTAACAATATTTAGATTTTTAAACCACATAACTGTATTATTACCACTTCCAAAAATGTATGACCATTTCCAAAAATGTATGACCATTTCCAAAAATAGCAACTTTTAAAATGAACATAAAGAAAACCTAGTGCTGTCTTCCTTCGGCTCTTCTGCAGCATCAGTTTTCTGTGTGGGCTTCACATAATGCCTATTTCACCAAATTTTACTTTGGACAAAATTGTGAGTAGATCAAATCAGGGGCAAGAGCCACATGGTAAGATTAACTCTTAAATCTTCAGTTCAATAATGTAACTCCTTCCTGCTCCCTTAAGGAGGGATGACAAGAACTAGGCATATAGTCACATGTGTGTTACATGCCATTGAGTTGGCTCCAACTCCTGGTGATTCTATGAGACATGTCTTCAAAGTCTCATCCTCAACAGTCCTGCTCATACACTATAAATTCATATCAATGTAGGTTTTTTTAGTAAAATCATTCCATTTCATATTTGGTCTTCCTCTTCTCCTGCTCCCTTCTATTTTTCTTATCATTATTGTCTTTTTCAAAAAACTCTGTTTTCTCATGATGTGCCCCAAGGAGGACAGCTTCAGTTTTGTAACTTTTGCCTTCAGCAATGTTTCAGGCTTAATTTGCTCTAGGGCCTACTTGTCTGTCCATCTGGAAATCCAGGTGATCTTTAGAACTCTCTTCTAATACCATATTTCAAATGAATCAATTTTTCCCCATCATCCTCCTTCACTAACATTCACATCCACACTATAGTATTTGGGAATACAAGAGTGTAGATGATCTTAGCCTTGGTCTTAATGACACCTCTTTGGTTTTGGTGATCTCTAACTCTACCATTGCTGCCCTTCTGAGTCTCAGCCTTCTCTTGATTTCTTGGTTGCACTCTCCATTTGAAGTGATGAGTAAACCAAGATAAGCAAAATCTTTATCAATTTCAATGTCTTTATTGTCTATGTCAAATCTGTGTATTTTTTCTATAGTCATGGTTTTATAGATACCCCTAAAAGAAGATTTACAGCAAAGACAACTCAAGAAAAAAATAAATATAAATATTAAGCCAGTGCATCCATTAGCATTCAAGAAGGATCTTTTAAAAGAGTCACATTGGGATATGTAGAAGGATGAACAAGGACTTCCCAGGCCAGTCTGCAAGAGGCAAAAGAGAGCTGTGTGTTGGGGGTAGGGGATGAGTGAGAAATGTTTAACCAACCATGCAAGGACCAAACAATCTCTAGTTAATACCCAGCCACCAAAATTTAAGCAGAGGACAAATTGGCTTTTGATGTCAGCCATTATAGAGGGTACAGCATTATAACTGAATGCTTAAAGAAAAAAGAAGATGCTTGGTCTGTAAGGTACAACAGGAGAGACCAAAGAACCTGGATGAAAGTTTCAGTGTTAAATTTTGTCTCCAATTAAGAAAAATTATAAACAGTTCAGAGATGGAATGAACTGCTCTGTCATTTTGAGGAAGGAGTAGTGCAGAGGTGGGGGACAGGGTGCACTGGTTAGAGGAGTTGGAGGAGCTAGACAGCCTCCCCATCCATTCCAGCTCTGAAGTCCTGTGACTCAATGTGTTAAGGATAGCTTTGACACTCTCTCTCTCTCTGTCATTTTTTCCTTCTCTGTTTCCTTCTCCGTGCCACTGTTTGAACAATATGCATGGGACACATGTGGAGAAAATAGTAAGTAGTACACAAACACAATCATTGTCTCTGAAACCACAACTTCAGGTGAAAATGGCATGTGGGAAAAATGGGCTTGTTTTGACCTTAACACCCAAGGTGTAAGCTGTAGGGTGCAAATTATAAAACTTCATTTGGAAAATTCAAAAGCCATTCAAAATATAATAATAATAATAATAGCTAATATTTATTGAATTTTAACACATACCTACTAGCTGAGGTTAAGTTTTTTTCATGTATTGAGTGATTTAATCCTCTTGGAGGAGGTGGCCTTTGAGCAATTAAAAAATAAACAAGATATGGACATGTTAATATAGTGGGCAAGTAGAATGTAATAATTGAGTTCAAGTTCTGGGTAAAGATTGTTGGTTCAGATAAATGTCCCAATAATGTCCTCAAATCCTCTAAATACTAAAAAATTCTAGTTCAATATCCATTAGATGAAGGGTGATGTCTGTAGATACAAATGATAGTGATTCTGAAAATTCATTAGGGTAATCATTTATCAACATGTACCTTCAGGGAAAATAAAGTAATCATATTTTTTGAAGTTATGAAGTTTGGAGAGACATTTAGAGAACTTAGTATTAAGTATTCTGTTCTATAGCTGCAGCTGTTAAATCTTCAGGGATAGACAAGTAATATTGTTGTGTTAGTTGAGCGTGAAGATAAATAGATTGAGCCAACCAAATTGGCAAGACTCTTCACATTTTAATAGCTCATCTCTGAGAACCAGAGATACTACAACTCACAAACTCCTAAGGGTTTGAATTCTGAGAGAAAATAAGATTGGTAAATACAGGGGGCTAGAAGCAAGAAAATCCTAATTTCAAGTCCATGTTTCACTGCAAGTGTCACTAGACACAGAGACACAGACACAGTCTCCAGAACACTGGACACAGTCTCCATGGATCGCATTCTTCAAGGCTGTTGCAATGGACATGAAAAGGCACAGCATTCATCCCCCTCAAGGAAGGTCTTCTTGCCCAAAGTCTGGGATTTCTGTCGCAGACACCCATCAGCTGTCACCCCTTCAGAAACTGCCTCATGCAGAGCTGCCTTGGCCAAGGTGACTCCCTTCCTGCTGTGGCATATATCCAAGAAGTGATGGAGGTTGGCCGGTAAAGGCCTGGCCAATACAGTCAAAGCAGGACAGCTCTAATAGGCTGTTTTAGCTTCAGAGCTCTTTGTGGTGCTGGTTGAAGAAGCTGCCAGGCAGCTGAGTTCCTCGATGGCAGGTCCACTTCTCCCCACTCCTGCACTTGACCCCTGCTTCCCACAGGCATGGATCCCAACGACAATTTCTAGTAAACATCCTACACACTAATCTCTTTATCTGCATCTGCTTCCCAGAGAACTGAATCTTTCACAGATTGCTAGTTACTGAGCTAGAGGTTACTTACCTTTCAATAAAACAAAGGTCAACTACATGGAATGGCCTTGAAAAATGAGTTTACCTCTTTGTGTCTCAGTTCCCCACTTATAAAATGGGGGTACTGCACGTAAGTGTTCCTTTACATTATATGCAATCTGCCCAGTAGCAGGCAGGACAGGAAAGCCCTACTTATACAATGTGAATCCAGAAACTAAAAAATTCATCCTAATTAAAATGTTACATTTCCAACTTAGTTCTCTAGTGCCTACAGTGTTTCTGCTCCATGATTTACACTTCGGACCTGCCCATACCTGAAACACAAGGAAGTACCTGGAAAATTTACACATATATCTGTTCTTTTCACAAGAATGGGATATGGAAGAGGCAAGTAACAAGGGGGAAAAAACATAAGAACTCTGGCACTGGCAGGCAAGAAAAAGGTTTAAAATGTGAAAAACAAATTTCCCTGAAATAAGGAGATGCATAAGAGGATCTGAGAACATGAGGCAGGGTACTGCATGTTTAATTCTTTTTGATCTAAATCCATCCTTTTCTTCATAACCAGAACCCGCTAGACTGAGGAACACTGTGGAGCAAGCACTAGAATTCAAATGATCTACTTTTGAGCTGAGAGTTGCATGAGCTAGCTGTGCCACCCAGGCCAACCTGGGCTCTCTGAGGTAAGTTTCTCTATATGAACATTTCAGCAATTACACTGCCTTTTTAAGGGATACTGAGAGGACAAAGTGATGCATGGCTGTAAAAAAACACTTTAATAAGTAAAATAGCAACACGTTCATGTAACAGACTTTTGTTCATTCATGTATGTCCAATCCTCACAGTCAGAAAGGATCTCTATAGTCATCCAGCTTATCTTATCTTCAACAACTTTCAGTGAAACAAAGGTCTAATTTCCTAAGGAAAGAGAGGATTTGGGAAGTTTTTCTCCCAACTTAGACAACAATTGCATTGACAGAATCTGCTTGATATAACCCTTTTGGAACTCTGCAGGCTTGTGGCTTCCAAGGGAAATCTTAGAAGATAAAGTAAGTCAATTGCAGTCAATTTTGACTGTTAGCATAGCAGCAGCCACCACCCTGCCCCCTCAGCCTTGTGGCATGCAGCTATAGCTCTGTTCCTAGAGCAGCTTGCTCACAACTTAACTCCACTGGAAGCCAGCACAGGCAAAAAGGGCTCTATCCTTTGGAATAGAGAATAGATATGGAATCTGTGCTCTGATCACGTATTACTATTTCTGTCACAGCTGCACAGGGAAAGAGGTGAGTGACCATTGCTGCGGCATCTCCTCCCATTGTTGCATGCTCCTCCAGTTGAAGTGACTTTCAGAAGATTTAATGGACCAGTGCCTTTTTTCGTTCCCTTATTTTTCCTCTTGCCTTTTGGGGTGGAGGTGGAGAGCAAACATAAAGCCTAGGACATTTAAAAACAACTGAATATACTGGGAAAATTAAAAAATGACTGTGCATGCCCAAGGAAAGACATAGACTAAGATTCAGAAAAGACCTGAGAAGACCTTAAATTTACAGTTCAGGCTGATCCTTCCCATAGAGACAATTTGCAGCAATCAGAAAACAATAATAAAAAAAAAATAATGGCAAATATAAAACAAAGCCAGGGGAAGGATATAATCTGATTTTCAGAGTTATCACATTCTTAGATTTGAATGTCTAGTTAACAAAAAAATCCTAGAAAACAGGAAAGTATGGCAACTTAAAGAATAAATAAATAAAAGAAGCTGTCCCTGACAAATAGTTGATGGCAGATATACTAGACAAAGACTTATTTAAAACAATTATTTAAAAATGATCAAAGAACTAAATGATGATGTGGAGAAATCAAGAAAATGATGTATAAATACCATAAAAATATCAATAAAGAGAAAAAACTTTAAAAGAAACAAAAATATTCTGGAGCTGAAAAGTATAGTAATTCAAAAAAATTCACTGAAGGGATTAACAGGAGATTTAAGCAGGCAGGAGGAAGACTCAGCAAACTTGAAGATAAAACAATGGAAATTACTGAATCTAAGGACTGAAAGAAACAAGATTAAAGAAAAATGAAAAGAGCCTTGGCTGGTGTGGCTCAGTGGATTGAGTGCTGTCCTGTGAACCAAAAGGTCGCTGGTTCTATTCCCAGTCAGGGCACATGCCTGGGTTGCAGGCCAGGTCCCCAGTAGGGGGCGTGTGAGAAGCAACCACACATTGATGTTTCTCTCCCACTCGTTCTCCCTCCCTTCCCCTCTCTCTAAAAATAAATAAATAAAAATGTTAAAAAAATAAAAATGAAAAGAGCCCAAGGGATGCACATGTCAGACACCACCAAGTGAACAATATACACGTGGTGGAACTCTAAGAATGAGAAAAGGCAAAGGGAGTATTTGAAAAATAATGATTAAAAACATTCCAAATTTGATGAAAATATGAATATAAACATCCAAGAAGTTCAACAAACTCAGAGTAAGATGAACTTAAAGAGATCCACATGGAAAACATTATAATTAAAATCTTGAAGGACAAAGACAAAAAGAATTTTCAAAGCAGCAACAGAAAAGAGAGTTGTCAGATACCAAAGATTCTCAATAAGGTAATACAAACTTCTCAGAAACTCTGGAGGCCAGAAGGCAATGGGCAGCCTATATACAGCCCATCCCCAACTTCTAATGGTTCAACTTAAGATTCTTCAACTTTACAATGCTGCAAAATTGATACACATTCATAATGAAATATAATTTTTCCTGAGCCATCAATATACAATATGACACTTTTCCTGTGATACTAGGCATTATAAAATAGGCTTTCTGTTAGATGATTTTGCCCAACTGTAGGATAATATAAGTGTCCTGAGTATATGTTTAAGGTAGGCTAGGATAAGCTATAATATTCAGTTAATTTTATGCACTAAATCCAATTTTTACTTATAATATTTTGAACTTATGATGATTTTATCTGGACATATCCCCACTGTAAGTCAAGAAACATGTATTCAAACTGTTAAAAGAAAAATGTATAAGTGAAAATCCCATATCTGGCAAAACGCCTTCAAAAGTAAGGGAGAAATTAAGCCATTCCCATGTAAACAAGAGCTTAGGGAGTTCATTACCACTTGACCTGCACTGCAAAATATTTTCATGGAAGCCCTGCATGGTGTAATAAAAGGACACTAGACAGAAACTCTAAGCCATCTGAAGAAATAAAGATCTCAATAAAGGTAAATATAGTGGGTAATTATAAAATTAGCATTATTGTAGAGATAGCTTATAACTTCTATTTTTGTTTTCTACATAATTCATGAAACTAACACATGAAAAATCATTAGTTTCAAAGGTAATGTTATTGTAACTTTGGGGTTTATTTCCATACTTTGCTTTCTACACAATTTAGAAGTCTAATACATTTTTAGAAGAGATTATTTTATGTTTTGGGCCATATAATGTATAAGGATGTAAGTTTGCAACATAAGGAGCCAAGAGGTAGAAACAGAGCTATATAGGAGCAGAATTTTTTGGGTTTTTTTTGTTTTTTTAATTACTGAAGTTAAACTGGATAAACTCAAATAAGAATATTATAACTTTAGGATGCTGCATGTAATTTCCATGGTAACAACAAATAAAATAGCTACAGAATATACACAAAAGAAATGAGAAATTTAAATATTTTGTTACCAAAAAAAACCCCCAAAACATAATGCAAAAACTGAGGGACAAAAATGCAGAAGGCATATAGAAAACAAATAGCAGTGTTATAGAAGCAAGTTCTTACTTACCAATGATTAAATAAAAATACATTGAATTCTCCAAGTGAAAGGATGAAAAATGTTATTCCATGCAAATACTAACCAAAAGAGATCAGGGGTGATTACATTATATAAGACATAATAAACTTAAAATCAATAAAATTTACAAGAGACAAAGAAGAACTTCCTATATTAATAGAAAGTTTAATATAGCAAGAAGATTTAACAATGGTAAACATTTGTGTATTGACATGACCACCGGCCTGCAGTGACTACAAAATGCTGCAGATGGCTCATCGAAACATGAGAAAAACATACACAGGGACAACCGAGTCCTATGGGGAAATAGGGATGAAATGGCCACTCTCTCTAATGGAGAGTGGCATGGTCACCCTCTCTAGTGGAGAAAACCCTGAGCCCCCACCTAAGTAGGCTTTTATTAAGAATACGGACACAGTTTGTGGATTCCAGTCTGGCAGGGAAGATCAAAAGGGATAGGTGATTTTCAAAGGTGCTAACAGAACTCCCGCTGGGGTTCTAGGCAGAGTTTGTGTTTTATCACTTAAATAGACTATAGGACCTAAAAGGCTAGTCTCATTTCCTGCCCGTGCCTTCATATTCTAGTTCAACAGCATCCTCCAGCAAGCAGATCTCACAGGATCTTGCATATTCTATGGCCCAGGCCTGATTACCCTGGGGGTCCGCCGATTCTGGTCTGGGCTGCACCACCCCTGTTATTTCTGCAGGCCTGAGTTGGGCAGAGGAGACAAAGGCAGCCAGGAGACTTGGATTTCTCACAACTAAGAACAAGGACTCAGGCTTTGACAAAGCCGAGGGGGCAGGGGTCGATGTCCATTACCCCTTCATTCCCACAGCCCTGAATCTCTTCCCTGAGACCTCTTCATAATCATGCCTGTCTTAGGCGATTCCCCTCATGGGAAATCTTACCTGTCATTGGCTAACTGATCAAGCATAGGAGGCCAAGCACAGAACAGGCAGTGTTCAAGCCAGGGAAATAAGTTTTGTCTCCTTAGTGGCTCCTGGTTCAGAGGTCTCTCACTCAGCCTAAGTCACGGGGGGTTACAGCTTCCTGAGACCAGGCATGGCAGGCCCCAACAGTGTACCTATGACAGACCATAAAAAATACAAATCATGACAGATAGAATTGAAGGGAGAAATAGACGGTTACAGTTGGAGGTTTCAATTGCCTGCTTTCTATAATATATAGAACAATCTGAAGATAAGAAATAGAGGACTCAATAAAATAAACCAACTAAATCAAACAGATATATACAGGACACTCAATGACAATAGTCTATATATTCTTATCAAGGACACAAAGAACATTTTCCAGATAGACTATATGTTAACACAAATTGTTTTAATAGATTTTAAAAGATAAACATCATAAAAATTACCCACTTACACCATAGCAGGATGAAGATAAAATTAGAAATCAATAGCAGAAGTAAAATGGAAAATTTTACAAATTTGTGGACATGAAACAACAAACTCTAAAAAGAATCAAAGGAGAAATAACAAGGAAATACTTTAGAAAATACTTTAAAATAAATTACAAACACATTAAAATAAATGAAACACAACATATGGAAATGTATAGGACACAGTGAGAGTAATGCTGAAGGGAAATTTTATAGTTTTACCACTTACATTAGAAAATAAGGAAATCTCAAATCAACAATCTAACTTTACAACTTGAGGAACAAGAAAATAAGAATAAACTAAACCAAAAACTATCAGAAGAAAGGAGATAATGAAGATTAGGATGAAGAAAAGAAATAATGAAGATTAGAATGAAGATAAATGAAATAGAAAATTTTTTAAAAATTAAAATCAATGTAACCAAAAGTTGATTTTTTAGTAAGGCCAAAATAATTGACAAACCTTTAGCTAGCTGAACTAAAATAAAAACAACAAGAACAAAAAAAAAAAAACCCAGAAGAATCAAATGACTAAAAACATGAAAGTGGGGACATCACTGTCTACGGAAATAAAGAGATTATAAAAGAGTACTATGAACAATTGTACACTAATAAATTTGTTAACCTAGATGAAATGGAGAAATTCTAGACACAAAATCTATCAAGATTAAATCATGAAAACAATAGAAAATCTGAATAGATCTTCTGTTTTAGACAAGTGATGAGAATTAATGAAATTGAATTTAAAAATCACTGTACAAATGAAAGCCCCAGATTGAGAGTTTCACTAATAAATTCTGTCAAACATTTAAACAACTAATACTAATTCTTCTCAAAATTTTCAAATAAAAATGAGGAGAGAACACTTTCTGATTTTATGAGTCCAGTGTTATCATGATACCAAAACAAAACAAAGACAATACAAGAAAATAAAATTACAGATTAATAACTCTTAATAACACTGACACAAAATCTTCAACAAAATACTAGCAAGTCATATTCATCAACATATTGAAAGGATTATATACCACAACTAGATGGAGTTTATTATTAGAATTCAAGGATGGCTCAATAGGTGAAAATTGATTAATATAATACAGTATATTTAAAATGAAGGAAGAAGTGTGATTATTTCACTTGATGCAGGAAAAGTATTTACAAAATTTAGCACCATTTTAATAGTAAAAATAGCAAAAAAAAAAAAAAGCTAGGAATAGAAGGATACTGTCTCAACATAATAAAGCCATAAATAAAAAAAAACAAAAGTGAACATCATACTCAATGATGAAACATTGAAAGCTTTTCCTGTAAGATCAGAAACAAAGCAAAATCTCTATTTTTACCACTTCTATTTAACACAGAACTGGAAGTTCTAGCAAGAGCAATGAGACAAGAGAGAGAAATCAAATGCAATCAAATTGGAAGAGAAGTAAAATTATTACTGAGAAGTAAAATTCTCAGATCATATAATCTTATATGCAGAAAACCCTAAAGATTACACACACACACACACACACACACACACAATAAAACTATTAGGACTAATAAATGAAATTAATGGTTTTGGGATACAAAGTCAACTACAAAAAGCATTACATTTTTCACACCAGCAATGACAAGTCCATTTACAATAGCATAATAAAAATAATAACCAAGGAAGTAGAAGACTTGTACAATGGAAACTACAAACCATTGCTAAAAGGAAGGGACTATATCTTTAACAGGAAACAAAATTTCCCCCAAATTCCCAATAGGCATCTATTTATATCTCCTTGGGCAGACTGTTTGTGGACAATATTTGTTTCAAGAAAGACTAGTAAATAAAATTTTAAAGCTACATGTTACTGCCCTGAATAAATACCAGGCTTCCATTAAAAAAAGAGAAAGGAAGAAAGGATTATGGCTACAGAACTAAAAATGCTGGGTATTAAATCATTACATTTGCACTTTATGGGTGACCTAGTACGTTTGACTATGTATAAAATAATAATGCAGATTATTTTATAAAACTCTTAGGGCACCTGGGGACTATATGTACTTAAAAATAAAGAAAATTAATAAACATGGCAATCATTTACTCCAGGTAAAACAAAAAAGTTTACAAAAACTCTAGCAATCATGATTTACTATTTATCTCAATAAAAAAACTTACTTTTATAAAAATCATAATAATGTAAACTCTGATTTCAAAAAGACTTCAGTGTTTTTAGAGTTCCCATTTTTCTTTTTTTTTTCTTTTTTACCCTTACTTTTGTCCAGTGGGTGATTATTTTTTAATATATTTTATTGATTATGCTATTACAGTTGTGCCATCCCCCCCTTCACTCCCCTCCCCCTGCACACACCCTCCCACCCACATTCCCTCCATTTAGTTCATGTCCATGTATCATAAGTTCTTTAGCTTCTACATTTCCCATACTATTCTTACCCTCCCCCTGTCTATTTTCTACCTACTGTCTATGGTACTTATTCTCTGTACCTTTTCCCCCTCTCTCCTCCTCCCACTCCCCTGTTGCTATCCCTCCATGTGATCTCCATATCTGTGGTTCTGTTCCTGTTCTAGTTGTTTGCTTAGTTTGATTTTGTTTTAGATGTGGTTGTTAATAATTGTGAGTTTGCTGCCTTTTTACTGTTCATATTTTTATCTTCTTTTTCTTAGATAAGTCCTTTTAACATTTCATATAATAAGGTAATGATGAACTCCTTTAACTTGACCTTATCTGGGAAGCACTTTATCTGACCTTCCATTCTAAATGAAAGCTTTGCTGTATAGAGCAATCTTGGATGTAGGTCCTTGCCTTTCATGACTTGGAATACTTCTTTCCAGCTCCTTCTTGCCTGCAAGGTCTCTTTTGAGAAATCAGCTGACAGTCTGATGGGAACTCCTCTGTAGGTAACTACCTCCTTTTCTCTGGCTGATTCTAGGATTCTCTCCTTCATTTTAATCTTGGGTAATGTAATTATGATGTGCCTTGGTGTGTTCCTTCATGGGTCCAACTTCTTTGGGACTTTCTGAGCTTCCTGGACTTCCTGGAAGTCGATTTCCTTTGCCAGATTAGGGAAGTTCTCCTTTATTATTTGTTCAAATAAGTTTTCCACTTGTTTCTCTTCCTCTTCTCCTTCTGGTACCCCTATAATTCAGATGTTGGAACGTTTAAAGATGTCCTGGAGGTTCCTAAGCCTCTCCTCATTTTTTTTTTGAATTCTTATTTCTTCATTCTTTTCTGATTGTATGTTTTTTTCTTCCTTCTGGTACACTCCATTGATTTGAGACCCAGTTTCCTTTCCATCACTATTGGTTCCCTGTGCATTTTTCTTCATTCTACTTAGTGTAGCCTTCATTTTTTTCATCAAATTTGGGACCAAAATCAACCAATTCTGTGGGCATCCTGATCACCAGTGCTTTGAACTGTGCATCTGATAGGTTGGCTATCTCTTGGTCACTTAAAAGTATTGGCTCTGGAGCTTTGATTTGTTCTTCCATGTGAGACTTTTTTTTTTGTCTGGTTGTGCCTGCTATGTATGAGGGGCAGAGCCTTAGGTGTTCACCTGGGCGGGGCAACCCAGTCACTGGGTTGTGACTCTGTATATGGGGGCGGGGTCAGAGAGGGAACAATGGTGTTTGCTTTGCTCTCTGTCAGATTTTAGTCCCCTCTGCCACTTCCCACAAGCAAATTGGGCCCTTCTGGTGCTAGTTCCTGGGTGGGTGGGCTTCTCTACCTTCTATGACCCTGTGGGTCTCTCTAACGAACTCTCCTGTGAGGTTGGGCGTCTCTCTTAGCACCTCAACCTCCACAAGTGTTTTCAATCAGTGTTTCTAGGCTTTATTTCCTGGCATTGGGACCCTGGGTTGCACAGTCTGCCCATTTTCACCTGGTTTATCTGCGTGCAAATGTGTGATTGTGGACAGCCAGCTGCCCTGTGAGCCTCACTGGGTCTGCTCGTTGCCTCCCCACTCCTGGGATCTGCCACCAGGATCTGCTAGCCACCACCTGTGCCCTGCATGCCCAGGTCTTCCAGCCCCACTTTTTCCTGCCATGACCCTTCTCCGCAGCCGCCAACTCCGCCCCTCTTACCAGTCTGGATGAATGGTTGTCGGGACTTCTGTACAGTTCAATTTTCTGTCTGTTCTGGTTGCTTTTTTGTTTCTAAATTTTTGTTGTCCTCATTTTCGGTTGTGGGAGGAGGCACAGTGTGTCCACCTACACCTCCATCTTGGCCAGAAGTAGAGTTCCCATTTTTCTACTCTTGCTCACTTTCTGGGATCCAGATTACAGTGTATAAAGAACTTCCCTGAAGAAAATAATAACAAGAGTAAGATCACAGACCCTCTGGGTTCAAATGGACTTCACATCAGTCAGACAGCTTTCCAGTTCAACCTTCTCTACATTATCCCCTTACAAGTGGTTACTTGGCTTCTGCTTAAATATATCCACTAACAGGGAGCTCACTACTCCTCCACACAGTCCATTCTATTCCTGGACATCTATAATCATTGCCAAATCATTCCTTAAAGTAAGGTTAAGGTCAACCTACTATAACATTACTCTGTTCATTCTTTCCTACTCCCTAAAGTCCTGAAGATCACATCCAATTCCTCTTTCACTAGAAAGTAATCCATTATTTGAATACTGTTGTCAAACTAACCATTCAAAATTCTCCCCATTTCAAATTCTTCTTCAGGCCCTCCAACCACTTGTAAATAATATTGTTGCACATTTCAGTGACATTTTTGACACCTCCTTTTGGATGTACTTCATCTGGTCAATGTCCCTTTTAAAATGTGGCACCTGAACAGAACATAGGATTAGCAGATGGAGTAGAAAAAATACCAAAAACAAATTTCTGAATTTTACATTACATTAGGAGGTATCTTGTAATATATTTCTTTTTTAGATTTTTTGGGGATGTTATAAGAAAAAATAAAATAATTATTTTTATAAAACCTATGGAAAATTATGTATCCAATCCCCCAGATCTTTACAAAACACATGTGTCCCTGTTCACTGTGCATGATGACAAACATGAGCCAAATTTGGGGCATGGAGTAAGAAAGGATGAGGTCTGGGTGAGCCATCCTCTCTTTTGGGAATTAAAGAAGAATTGTAAACTAAGATTCTTTTAATATCCTGAATATCAGATAACTCCAGGATGAGGTCTATTTCCAATACCCTGCTAGACCCACAAGGAAAGAATGTCCCATTTTGCTGGATTCAAACAGCCAGTCTGTGTTTCTGATCTGCAGTCCCCGTCAGATTCTTTTACTTCATATCTATCTGCTTATTCCTCTTCTTTATACTCATTTAGAATACACTAATGGAAGTAGTCTGCCACATGGCTTTCCTTTGCCACTTTTTCTCAGGAAATGTAATTAAAGAACTTGGAGTGGGCTGTTTTATGCACAAATATTCAGACAGTCTCTTAGCAATAAATGGCTGTCGCTTCTATTATCTGTCTGGCTTTCAATTCTATTATCTCTTGTGAATTGGTACAGGGCTCTATGAAACAGTTTTTAGGCAGCCTCATTACTCCCTTCCACACCTTCTGCTCCATCTGAGAGTGTTGCTGCTGTGATTGCTGGATAATGTTTGCCATTAGACAAGGCATATAAAAGAATCAAGCTATGACTAATTCACTTGATGGCTGTGTGCCCTGTGTCATGCTCATTAACACTGCTCGACTCCGTTATTAGAGAATCACAGAGCAGACCTCAGCAGGCTCACATTTATACTATGGGATGCTTTATTTTCCCATCTGAGCCACATTCGGCTCACCAGCTTGTCCTACTCACCCTCACCTTCTACCCCAGGCCCATTCCACCCTGCCTCACCTAACTAGGCCTTTCAGTGAATAAATAAGGGCTTATTAGAGTTTGTTGCCAAGATAGGCCTTCAGACTATCTGGAAATGGGGGTTTATACCTTCTGAAGAGTTAAATATTCATACTGTTTTCAGTTGAAAAGTCATCTAGAGATGATCCTGGTGGAAGTCCAAAGAAAACAGTAATAACACCTTTTGTAACCATTATTTCACCTAAGATTTACAACAACCCTGTGTGGTAGGCTGCAGAAATAGTACTCTAGCATTACTTTGAACACTAGATTTCCAACTCAGAAGAGATACACAAAAGACAAGTTGGTTATCTCCAATGTTGGGCAAAAAGAGAGAAAGAGAGAGAATATTCCTTAGTACTGGTTCACAATGTTCTTTTTTTTATTACAGTTGTCCCAATTTTTCCCCTGTTGCTCTCCTCTGCTCCACCCCCACCCCCACTCCCACTCCCTCAGTCAGTCCCCACCCTGTTTCCTGATTCAGAGTGTTCTGACATGAGACTATAGTGGCATCATAGTTAGCTATCTATAGCCTTAATCATTAACTCACACTGATCAGCGATAAATCCACATGATAACCATTACTATTGTTCCCCAATATCTAGGTTTCCTCTACTTCTGAGTACATGGATGATTGCACTAATCTAACTCTTGAAGGTGGTCATGGCCATGTGATTTGATTTGACCATTAAATGTGAGTGATAGCGATGTGTAGATTCCATGTGGAAGCATTTAATTGTAGCTACTTAAAACTATATCTTGGTTCTTTTCTTGTCACAGGAATTGTCAAAGCATGTATTTATATAGATGTATCTTAAGATCTAAGTAGCCTAAGATACCAAGTTACTACATGGAAGACAGTTGCCATGGAGAAATGCCCAAACTTCGAGTACAATTTCAATGAGCACTCAATAAAATTTGATTACACTAAATTACTAAAATTTTGGAGTTGTTTGTTGTCATAGCACAACCCAATCTATACTGACTGATGTAGTCTTCACTTTATGATATATCTCACTAGATATATCATAAAATTAAGCCATTAGTGGAAATCAAAAACATGCAGAATGGCTGAATGAGAAAATAAATAACTGAACTTGAAGTAAAAAGTTCAAATCCAATCTAAGACATGAACTCTGCCAGGTACTATGTGATGGTTGCCAAGGTAGGTTTTTCACTGCATCTGGTAAAGACAAGGGAATTCTGAAATGTATTCCATATTCTGTACTCCGCACTATGCATCCTAGTTGAGAGATGTACCAAACTGCATTCTTTAATTCACACAGATGTCCTTTATGTGAGAGAGAAATCCCTGAGCTCAAATCTTACTTACTTTTTGGATGACCCATGAAACATCACTTACCTTGTCTAAAACTGCCATTTTTATTTCTAAAATTTTTTTACCACTTTGGTTGTTAAAAGATTTAAATTGAATAAAGTACATAAAAGTGCATATATAGTATCTACAACATAGACAAATAGCACTTAAACCTGAAGCATCAACTTTGATTGTTGAAAGACATCAGCAAATGTACAGGTAATATTTGTGAGTAGGACAAATGAACACTTTCCAAAACAAGTGGTTTGGGAAGCTTCACAAATGTGAGTCACATTGCACTTGTTCCCATCTTATGAGAATACATGTTTTGAAGTGACAGAAATCTGGTATGAACTAGTTTAGTGAAAGAGAGAGCTGTTATTGTGTCACATAAATAAAACAATATTGAGTAAACAAGCCATGATAAAATAAAGCACCTTTTGGAACAATTAGAATCAGAGACTTACACATGACCACACCCCTCTCTCTTTCTTTGCCTTTTTCTTTTTCTCTCTCTATATCATTTCCCTTTTATCTCACTGCAAATGTTTTGTTCCCAGATAATAGGAAACATAGCATCCAATAGTTTCTTAAATTTCCACCAAAAGACAAAGACTACCTCTTTTTCTCAATTACATTTCAAGAAATTCTGGAGATAATTTTTATTAACTAGTCTGATCAGGGAGCCATCTTTAGACCAATAAACTGTTTACAGGGAACAAAACACACCGACTGGTCCAACTTGAGTAATATGCCACCCATAGACCAACCAACTCTGGCCAAAGATGAGTCAGGGTCATGGGAAATCATGGTAGCCCCAAATGAACCCAATTGCTTGGAGTAGGAGAACAGTTTCCAAAAGAAATGAATGATATAGGTTAGACAATACTATAGATGTCTTCTTTAGATAGTAACTTAGGATGCATCAGTTGAAAAGTGATGGTAACAAAAATAAATTCATCATTCTTTTAAGAAAGAGAAACCAATTATCTCTATCATGGGTCCTGTGGCCAAATTTAGTAATATATTTCTATTTGAGTAACTTTCCAGAAAGACCAATTGCCTGGGCCAGATGGATGTTTTCCCATTCACTCTCTCCTACCATAGGACACAATCCACTCATCAGGGAGACTTAGATAAGCCATCTAACAACATTTCCTTGAATCCCCTTTGTCTAGGTTAGAGTTTGCCAAAAAGAAGAACTCACATGAGATTGTGAAAGGCAGAAGTGATTTGGGAGATTAAAGTGGCCACATGGGTGGCCAGAGGCAAATCACATAGGTGACCAGAGGAGTTGATTGGCACTTTCCCTAAAACTAAAGAGATGCAGTAGTTTCCTGGTGAAATTTTTGTAACTACTCACTATAGGGTTTCAAGCCATCTGTCTGATATTTGTACTGTACCCCTCTTGGCCTTCCTTCCCAGATGACCCTTAATTTTTCTAAATATTAAAATATTATTCTATATTTTATATAAAAATATTGTTCCTACATTAGAATGACTCTGTTTTCATATTCTAACAAAGGCTGATACAGGTAGAGATCTAGTTAGGCACAAATAAAAAGATTCCAGGCTTGTTGACTATAAAGCACCTACAATCAATTTGGTAAAGAAAAAGAACAAGAGAGAAAAAGAATCAAGAGGTTCATTGCCTGGTAAAATAATACAACCAATCTCTGAATCCAACATGAGAGGACATACTTTTCTATAAAATGTTTCTTTCTTTCTCTTGTGCTATGAAGGATCTAAGTGGAACAGATGGTTACTATAAGATTAAGTAATATACAATGTCAGTTTCCTAATTTTGATAATTGTACTATGGTTATTAAAAGAATTGTCTTGTTTTTAGGAGATATACACTGAAGTTGTTGGATTTTGCAACTTATTCTCAAATGGTTCAAATAAATTGTATGGAAATAAAGAGAAGAAAAGAAAATTGGAACTTCAACTTTATCCTATAGTAATCAGTAGACCACCCCATTTTGTGTCGATAAAGGCCAAGTTTATACTCCTACCTGGTAGTAATAATGCAGTGCCCCCCTCTCCCTGTGCCCCAGTGAAGTCAGAAAAAGCTAGCTAAAACAGAGATTGGAATAAGATTTTGTGTCTCATAACACAGAACCCAAAATGTTCAGTTTCAATTAAAAAAACACTTATGCCAATTACCTGAAATATCTTAAACTGAACAAAGAAGACATCAGTAAATGCTAACACTGAGATAACAGTGATGTTGGAATTATCTGACACATATTGTAAAGAAGTCACCATAAAATGTTTGAATCAACAATTATGAACACAGTTGAGGCAAATTAAAAAATAGAAAATTTCAACAAAGAAACAGAAGATCTCAGCAAAAAATAGAAAGTATAAAAAAATTGAGATTTTAGAAGTTAAAAATATAATACCTAAAATAAAAAAACTCAATGGTAGGTTCAACAGTGAAATGAGAGGGAAAGACCATTTAATATACTTCTAGAGCAATAGAAATTACCCAATGTACACAACAAAGGAGACTGAGCAAAGCCTCAAAAACCTTTGGGAACATAACAAAATAACTAAAATTTGTGTCATTGGAGTAATAGAAAAAAATGGGATGAGGTTGAAGAAGTTCTTGAAGAAATAATAACTAAAAACTCCCCAGATTTCAAAAAACAAACAAAAAAGCAAAACAACATGTAAACTTAAAAACTCAAAAAGCTGAGAAAATCCAAACAAGGAAAAACCAAAAGAAATTTACACCAAGATGTACTGCAGTCAAAGTTCTAAAAATTGAAGACAAATTAAAAAAAATTTTGAAAGAAGCAAAAGGAAAATAAAACCATATTTATATGAAAAACTCCACTCAAATTAGAGTAAATTTTGCTTCAGAAATTACAGAGGGTAGAGCAAAGTGGCACTATACACCTATCACTATACACCTATCAGAATGGCTAGAATACAAAACATTCACAACACCAAATGCTGGTGAGGCTGCAGGGAAACTGAATCACTCATATGTGGCTGGTGAGAATGTAAAATGGAATAGCCACCCTAAAAAACAGTTGGTTATTTCTTTAAAAACTAAACATGCAATTACCTTAAGAACCAGTGATTGTACATGTGGGCATTTATTCCAAAGAAATGAAGACCTGCATTCATTTGAAAACTTACACAAGAATGTTGATGTCACTCTATTAGTTCTCTAGTGCTGCTACCACAGTACCACAGACTGGGTAGTTTAAGCAACAAAATTTAATGTCTCACAGTTTTGGAGCCTTGAAGTCCAAGATCAAAGTTAGCAGGGCTGTTTTCTTCTGTAGGTTGAGAGACAGACTCAGCCCCATGCCTCTTGCCTAGTTTTCTGACGGTTCGCTGGCAATTTTTGGTGTTCTTCTTGAAGCATCACCCCAATCTGATTTCATTTTCATATAGTGTTTTCCCTGTGTGCATGTCTGTCTCCAAAATTTACCCATTTTATAAGAACACCAGTCATTTTGGGCCAGGGCCCATCCTAATGACCTCATGTTAACTTGATTACCTTTGTAAAGACCTTCTCTACATATACAGTCATATTTTGTGTATCAGAAGTTAGACTTCAACATAAGAATTCTGGGGGGAGGGACACAATTCAATTCATAACAAGAACCTTTAATTGTAATATCCCAAAACTGGAAACAACCCAGAGGTCTTTTAATAGGTACATATTTCATCAAACTGTGGTATATACATACCATAGAACATTACTCAGCAATAAAAAGGAAAAAACTTTTGATATACACAACTACCTGGATGATGCCACATGAAATTATGCTAAGTGAAAAAAGCCAACCCAAAAATGTTACATGTTGTATAATTCCATTCATACAATGTTCTCAAAATGACAAATTATAGAAATAGAGAACAGACTGATGACTGCCAAGGTTAAGGGGGCATGGGTCAAGAGGGAAGTAGGTATAGCTAAAAGGGCAACAAAAGGGATCCTTAGGATGATGGAATGTGCTGAATCTTGATGTGTAAAACTCAATATCCTGACTGTGATATTGTACTATAGTTTTGTAAGTTGTTAACATAGGCAGAAACTCGGTAAAGGATAACTGGATCTCTCCATATTTTTTCTACAACTGCATGCCAATTTAAAATTATCTCAAAATAAACTTTTAAAATAAATAAATAAAATGCTTTTAAAAGTGTTTGCTAGTTTCCCAGATTAAAATAATCATATATGATAAAAACATTTTAAAATCATTCATAATCCAAAATTTGATTTGACTGTCGTTTCCAAAGAGGTAATGATGTTATCATACATAAGCAACCTAGATGACATCTGGGATCACCCTACCTCTTAAAATATAGATAAGGTTGAATTAAGCTCATCCTTACTCTCATTTCCTTTTTTTGGTTTTCTATAAAAAATAGTCAAGAGGATATAAAGTACAGTATAAGGAATATAGTCAATGATACTGTAATAACTGTCAGCCTGTTCTCAATTTCAGTGTCTTTGGTTATATTTTGCTTGTTTGCTTGTTTTGTTGATGGGAGGGCTGGTGGGGGTAGGCAGGGATGGAGAGTAAAGGCAGAAAACTGTACTTGAACAACAATTAAAATATAAAATAATACTGTAACAATTATGCATGGCATCAGATGGGTACTAGACTCATTTCATAAGTTATATAAATATCTAATCACTATACTGTACTAATATAATATTGTTTCTCAACTGCAATTTAAAAACAAATATTTTTTTAATGGAAACAGTCTCCGCAGATTTTTGTTTTTGCCTAAAGATAGAAATAGGAAGTAATTACAGGTACCTATATTTCTGAAATCCTGCTTTGGTTAAATCAGTTTCATGTCTAAATTATCTGCCAATTCTGCTCATGACATATCCAGTGCTCTTTCAGCCCAGTTCCTTCCCTAAAACTCCATTCTCCTGAGATAAGTACATGCTTAGTACGTCTTACTGATCATCACAGGAAGGTAGCTGAGGAGAAGATGACATCGTACTAACAAAAATATATTTAAACTGAACACAGGACTCCTTTGTTCTAGGAAGCCATTGATTTACCTGCAACTAGGTGATCACTGTCCACTTTTCACCCAAGGTCTTCAGCCTTGTGTTACCTTGTAATATCTCATATCTCATCTTTTCCCTCTTATCCCCTTCACTCTTCTTCCCAATTTCTACTTCCAAATTCCTGTTTATCATTCATTCAAAGAAGTTTAGCCTTCTTTGTATTAACTTGACTCCTGGTAGACCATGACCTTTGAGTGCCACTTTCCTACTTAGCAGCTTGTCAAGCATTTTTCCAAACCAAGATATTGTCTTCCTTAGGGGAATTTTTGTGCCATTTGTTAAGCAAATCTACTTATTTTTCTTACCACAGAGTTGCTAAAGAATATGATCCCAGTGGATACAAGCTGGCCATATACTGAAGAACATAGCTAAAGGCAAAGGTGATCAAGTAATCCTGATCTTTTCTCTGAATCATTTCTAACATTGGTCTCTTCAAAACTGATGACACTTAGGGAAGCAAAGGCATT
Source organism: Phyllostomus discolor (assembly GCF_004126475.2). Taxonomy (NCBI): domain Eukaryota; kingdom Metazoa; phylum Chordata; class Mammalia; order Chiroptera; family Phyllostomidae; genus Phyllostomus; species Phyllostomus discolor. The sequence goes on along the minus strand of NC_040904.2, from coordinate 48,286,998 downwards.
TCAACAATCATTACATTAAAGATAATAATGCTAATGAGTAAAAATATCTGTGCATTCCTCCTTCTTTCTTGTTTACCAAACTCCAATGTTGCCTGAGCAGTAATATGCTCAGTAATATCCTAGAGGACCAATAAGATGGCTATTATGGGCTGAATTGTGTCTCCCCAGAACATATCTGATAAAGTCCTAAGCCCCAGTACCTCAGAATGTGACTGTATTTGGAGATACAGTCTTTAAAGAAGTAGTCAAATAAAATGAGGTCATTAAAGTGAGACTTAATCCATATAGCCAGTGTCTGACAAGAAGCGGAGACCAAGGTACAGACATAAATAGAGAAATGATCATGTGGAGACACAGGTAGAAGACAATCATCTACAAGCCAAGAAGAGAGGCTTCAGAAAAGAAAAACACATTCTAATAACACCTTGATCTTTTATGTCTAGCCTCCAGAATCAGGAGAAAATAAATTTCTATCATTTGAGCCACCCAGGGTGGTATTTTGTAATAACAGCCTTAGGAAACTAATACAATGGGTCTAAGTCAATCACGAAAATTTGTTTTTACTTTATATTTGGCATAGTTATAAAAAATTAGATATAATGGGAAGTCTTTTAGGTCTTTCAAAAATGTCTCTTACATTGTACTTTGGACATTACTCTATGAAGAGATGATGCTTGATAATGTAACAGCCTTCCTGAAAGCATGAAAGAAAGAAAAATTCAGGGACATTGATCTTAACCTTTGAAATTGGTGAGTTGCTGATCCAACTTGAGACTGCTAATCTCTGGACATCTTGTTTTGTAAGTTTTATTAATAAATTTGAATTGTTTGAATTAGTTTCATAAACACTTTCTTATTCCCAGGCAAAAACATCAAAACTCTTACATTTACAAGCATTTCGTTAACTGTTTTCATATGAAGTCAATCCAATTTGTCTGAAATCTAGAAGACTCACTGTTAGAGGTGATATTAGTATGGCAATCACAAGAATGGATTTCATTGCATAAGGAAGTGGAAGAAAGTAAATGGAGAGACACTAGGAGGTTATTAAAATATATCTAACATCACTTGGTAGAAATTAGTGTCTCTCTAACATTGGCATATTAATTTCTTCATTCAAGAAACTTACTGAGCATCGCCCATTTTTACTGGGTTTTGTGCCATCTCCATTGCGAGCGATATTGGGCTTATTTATACTTTTTCCTGACTCCCATTCAAAAGTGTTTATTGTGTATATGGAGATGAAATGTTTTCGTAAGACCCATTTAGCTGACAGAACCAAATGAGTGAAGTAAAACTTGACCTGTTGCCTTTGGCTCCAAAACCAGCTGGACCCTGTCTTTTCCACTTTCTGCTCCACGCCGTGAGAGAGAGTCCACCTATAATAGGAAAACCACGGCTCATAGTAGACAATACCTAAGGCAACAACATCAAATGGCACAGATAGTTGTTCGCCACAGGGGGACAGTGCAGCTGCAAGTCCCTGCCCCGGAAAGCAGCCTGCTGGCACAGGCCGCGGTCCGAGGGGCAGTGCAGCTTGTGGAAGCACGCTGGCGCCACGAAGACACGCTCAACTGCCACGCTCCCTCAAGCCTCGCTGCTCCAGAGGTGAGAGAACAGCTAGCACAATTGGTGGCAAGTTAAGTCATCTTTCTGAACCAAGCAATTCATAACTGGGGTGAGGAGGGAAAGGTTTTTTTTAAGCCTTGGGTTTTTGTTTTTGTGTGGCTGTGTGTGATGACAGCCAAGGGCTCATTACTCTCCTGCCAGGTGCCCAATAACTGAAAAGCCACTTGTGAGGCGCCAACGCTGCCATCTCAGTATTGTTGTTGCCCCACTGCAGGGTGGGTAGGGGCTGGCAGTGAGATGGGCTGTGTTTTCATTGGACTCCTTCTAGAAGGGAAAGAGCCAAAAGTTTGCGGGATGCTTATTGGAGCCAGTTTCAGAGTAATAAAAGTGCATCTTTGATACACAGAGAGTTTATGTTCTTCATAAAAATGCTAATTGCAATCTTTGCAGAAAGGAGTGGTGAGAATGCTTTCCCCTTTGGGCTTTTAATATGAATATGGTTGTACTATGTGCATGACCTTGTGTACACTAAAGGGGGGCAAAGCTTACGTCCTCTCTACAGCCTTTCAAAACCCACTTTAAGGATTCTACCACCGTGAATCTGAGAGCATTCAAGCTCTTTTCATGGAAAACTGGAAAGCAGTCTATTTGTTTCTTTTTAAAAAATCTCTTAATACAAATACACAGGGGGAGCTTAGAATATTTTTTCCTTCAGTGAGTATGTTTTTCCAAGGTCAACTTGGAGGTTCTTCCTATTTGGCTGAGAAAAACTGGAGCCCTGGTAAGTGCGTTCACAGCCCTCTCTGTGGCTTGGAAACCTTCCCCACCTACAGATGCTACAAGAAGTTGCTGATGTTTTTCCAAGGCCCCACTGTTTGCTTCTCTAGCTACAGAGAAGGAAGACAGGGTGATGAGTGAGGTTTTATTTGTCCTGCGGGATGACTCATTTAGCAAGAGTTTCCGACCCAGAATTCTTGTGTTGCTTTGCTCTACTCATTCCACTCCCTCATCCCTATGCCCCAGCCCCTTTTATTTTTTGGTCCTTGGGCAGGTTTTCATTCACCATCTCCTATAGTCCCCTCCCTCAAATCTCAAAAAAAAGAGACTTTTTAAAAGATAAATTTCTGACAATTGCTCTCAGTTGACTCTAGGAACTTGTTTAAAGCACAGGGGTTTTGAAACATGATCAACAAAGTAATCAGTTCTGGGCTACATTAAACAGCATCCTTCCAGACTGAGCCAGGCCTTAAGAAGGAAAACAGCTCCTTTCAATCCCTCCCACCATGAATGAGACTCTGTCTCAAACACTTTTTATTAAATATTTCCCAAAACGATGTCTGTCTTTCCAATAGGGAGAATTTGCAGCCTTTCTCAGAACCCAGTCCCATCTTTGGTCCAGTGGCAGCAGGTGCCACTCACAACGTGCTTGCAATGTCTCCGTGGCAGATGCTTTGTGTTCTCAGAAAGGCACATCATTATTTGAAAAGGAATGGGGTGAGGGGGCGCTAAATATGAAGAATTCAAAACATAGTAGACTAACTTGACAAAACATCATACCGTTGAACCATTTATCATTGTAGCCATCCAAATCCAGGAGAACAAATACTGAAGTTTGTGTTCATAAAATCTGTTTTCTAACCTCTCTATCATTTCTTCTAATTCATTATAACACTACACCATACCACTCTTTAAACCTTGTCTTTCCCCATCTGCAAATCAAACAAAGAGAAAGAAGAAACACAGAAAAGTAACATTTTTTTCACAAAGATGCTGCTGCCCAGCTATGTAATGCATTGCAATTTTATTCTATTTCACATAATAGTCACATGGAAACAATCTCTTCTGCATGCACTAAATCTGGCACAGTCCAATAGTAACAAGGAGCCCAAGGTAACAGTAGCTTCGGTGGACTTCAGATTACAAGAGGCAGGCTCTACCCCAGGCTACAGTGACCAAGATTGGGAGGGACCAGCCAGATCAAAAACTATGTGTTAGTGAAACAGGGTTTTGACTCATAGAAGACTTGCTACAAACACAGAGTTTAGGTCAAAGGTAGTGTCACAGAATTAAGAGTTCACAACCAGATTAATCAGCGTGAAATGTTATGATGCTCTCCTAAATGTATAAAGAGTGAACAAGAGTGAATGGGTGGGATGAAGGAACGGGGAAGAAGCTGGTAAGTGTGTCACACTTCTGGGAGAAGTGGAGACGTCTTCCTAGAAGTGTTCGTATCTGCATCAATAATGGTATCTCTTCAATGAACCAAGTGAAGAATGGCTGGGTGTAGTGAGGTGAAAAGAAAGTACCACAAGAAGGAGGAACAACATTAGTGAGGGCCTGGAGACAATAAACAGCAAGGTGTGCCAAAGAAGCACAAGAAAATGTGAATGATGAATGAATGAATACATGGCATGAAATTAGTGGGTAACAGTGAAGGCTACTGATGACATTTGAGAAGGCAAGTGACACAATCAGATAAGTGAACATGGCAACAGTATGTTGCAGGATCTCGGGAGAGTCAGAAGACTGAGAGATGTGTGACCTCCTCTCTTTTCCCCCTAGGTCACACTAAAAATTGCCATTTAATAATTAAATTTTTAATGTGTATTTTCCCTACAGGAGCAGGCACAGATTCTTTTTTTTTTTTTTGTCTTGCCCATATCTGTATCCCCAGAATCAGCTAGATGTCTAACATATAAAAAGTATCCATCAGTTTCCATCAGTATGGTGTTGATGAATGAGCATATGGATAAATGAATATATAAAGTATAAGGAAGCCTAGGGCATTGATCACTGGGATAGAAACAGAGATAGACCCATGCAAGTGTTTATGAGATTTAAATATCAATAGAAGTTGGTAATTGATTATATTTGGGCCAAGAGAAAAGAGGAGTCAAAAGTGGCATATTTAGGACATAAGAGTCTGAGAGAATGATGCTGGTTTGGGTCTGGAGTGGGAGGCTACATTCATAGGAGCCAGAGTAGGACCAAATTCAAATGAAGATGAGGTTGGCTTTGGTCCTGCAGAATTAGGGCAGTGATGGTTATCTTGCTGAAATGTCTGGAAAAGCAGAAAATCCAGAGCTGGGACACAGAAAAGAGGTCAAAGCTAAAGACAGGTTTGATTTTACCTGCTGAGACATGTCAGTTAAAGCTGCAGGCAAAGATGAACTTGTCCAGAAGAGAGGACAGAGAAGAGAAAGCAAACAAGGGCAGAGCCTTAGGGATGGTGACAAGATGGTATCTGAAGTTTGGGAACCACTTCTCTATCTCCTGATCCAGTTGTCTGATCTCTTATCCATGCAGCAACCCAGGAAACACTGCAGATCCCTGTCCCACCCAGAGAGATGAGGGCTTTAAATACATGCTGCATTCCAGTCATTAACTACAATCACCAGTTCTTTCCTCGAACATTAAGAGCTACAGTGCAGCTCAGAGATTGCTTCTAGAGGCTGTACATAGCAAACTTATTTTTCCCTCTGATACTATTTAGTTTTTGATGGTGTTATTAAAATAAAAGAATTTTTTCTAAGGAGCTGGGAGGGAATCCACTTAACCAAATTGTTCATAAAAAAAGTAAAAACCCATCAAGACTCTTTGCTTTGCGTTAATCCACAAATACAGGATCCTATATAGAGAACCTTCTTATGTAAATATTTACAAGGAGAATAAAAAGGGAAAGTGGTCTGGGGAACCACCAGATAAAATAATACAAGAACAAGCTTAAATACAGTCAAAATAGGCTCCACCTACTACAGGGCACCCTCTCAGAAATCTATTATTGCCTGGGGTGAGGAAAGAAGCATATAGAGTAAAGGAAAAAGAAGCTTCTGGCAGAGTGTCTCTGGAGCCCCATTTCAGCTCTGAAAACTGAGTTTTTTGTTTTCATTAAAATCGTGAAAAACTAATTATAATAAACTCCTTAATAATGATTATGGATTAATTCATCATTCATCATTCCTCTATAATCAACCTCTACTCTTTCCCAAAGTCTTTCAGAAAAATGCCATCTGGGTGCCTGGGAGTCTGTAAGCGCAGCAGAACTTGTTCCTGGGTTGTTCTCCCGAAGTCCCCAGGCGGGCCCCTCTGCATTCACTTCTGGGATTGCAGGCTCATTCCTGCTGCTACGCATGGGTCTATGATGCTTTCTCAGATTCCTTCTCTCCATCTGCCTTGGGTAGCTTGACTACAGAGAAATGATCATTGACAGACACATCAATTACAGAATGTTTTTGTAACTGCTCGCCTGCCTTCCCCTCCCCTATCTCTGGGCTCTCCTATGCAATCCTCTTCCAACTCAGCCCATTCAAAGCAAACTTGGCTCACAATGCATTTTACAACTAAACCACAAAATAACATGATTGTAAAAATGTTAGCTGCAAAAGTAATAAATAAGGAAATAAATAAGTATGTAACCACAGAGGCTCGTCTGGCTCCTTGACCCTATGACCACAGGGGCCCTCTGCTCTCTGTCCTCACCAGTGGGAAGGTCAGGAAAATGGAAAGACACCTTGTCTTTGCCGAAGCATCTCATAGGTAAAAGTCACACAGAAGTAGACTTTTAAAAAAAATCTCATTGTGACATAGACAGTTCTATGTCAGAGTTGTCCAACGATGAAAACCCGTTCAGAGGGTGGGAGAAGTGGGCTGCTTGTCACACCATCTTAAGAGTACATAATAAGGGTCCAACTCTGTGCCAAGATGCATGCATGTGGCTACTCTTTAGTAGCCCTGGGAAGTTGATGTGATTAGTTTTAAAATGCCTGAGGAAACTGAAGCCCATCAAGAAACACATAGAGCTTAGACTACAAGCTCTCACAGATGCTATGAAGTCTCCTTAACAACTGAAGTGCTATGGATAGGGGTGGGCATGGAAGAGATATATGTGATTTTTTTCCCACTTACTCTCAAGCCTGGCTGTTGAGATGTCCCCATTTTCAAAGATTTGCAGATTAAAGCACCAAAGTCTGAACAGCAGGCTTGTCAAGTTTTTTACTTACCATCATTCACTTTGAAATCCTGACAGCCCCAAATCTCTATCAGAAACCTCTGTGGCTGATGAATGCTGCTAAGGGTATGACCAGTTACAATTCAATCCAAGATGAAATGAGATGCTGAAAGCTAGGCCTGGAGCTGAATAATCAAGTTCAAAAATTTTTAGTTCTGGGCCCAGAATCTAGTATTCAACGATATTTTGTGCCCCAGGAGAGGGTTTAAATGTTAAGAATAGAAGAGAGAACCCCTGATGATCAATATCTGTAGAAACAGCAGCATGGTGAGCACCTTGGTCACGGCCCCTGCCTCACACAGGTTTCAAGGACCCTGTTCTCACCACAGCCATGTGAACAGTGCCCCTCCCCAGTGTGTGCACAGGAGCTGCAGAGCCAAGGAATACAGCCTTTTCCAGGGAGGTACAAGAAAGACCCAAACAAGACAAAACAAAAGCAGAAAAAAAATACCATGGGAAATACATAGCCTTAAATCAAAGTTAACAGTCAAATGGAGACAGATGAGCATGCAAGTGATTACCCCTTGGGGGCGGGACTAGTTCAACGCACAGTGTATAGACTGGTAACAAAACCGCTGGTCAGTGTGCCAGCCTCACATCCTTTAGCATCTTTGGTTTTCCCCACTCCCTAAATAAGAGTTAGTATTCCCATTTTTCCAAGGAGGGAACCAGAGGTTCAAATAAGGAGAATGATTTTTTCCTAAAATCTCCAGCTCTTAAGTAGGAAGCCCACAGTGTGGGGACCCGCCTCAAGGCTTCTGCTCTTGACCTCCACCACCACATTGGAAAAGCTGCAGAAGACAGTCGGCAGCAGCTAGGTGAGCCCTCCTCAGAAGGAGAGCTGCTAAAAGACACGGTCAGGGAAGAAAAAGAGAAAAAAACACCTTAGGAATGAGGCATAGAAATGATAAGAAGAAAACTAGAAAAGGGGTGTATGACATAAAATGACCCACAGCACTTTTGGACTGATTAAAAGTCAAACCAAAACATTCCTTCTCTAAGATGTAGCATTCCAAATGCTGAGGATCTGTGATTTTTTAAAATATTTTATTTATTTACTTTTAGAGAGGGAAGGGAGGGAGATAGAGAGAAACATCAATATGCAGTTGCTGGGGGTTATAGCCTGCAACCCAGGCATGTACCCTGACTGGGAATCGAACCTGCGACACTTTGGTTCGCAGCCTGTGCTCAATCCACTGAGCTACGCCAGCCAGGGCCTGGGTCTATGATTTTAATACAATTTTTTGTAACTCATTCAAGATGGAGCTATTTCTAAAATCAATTATGCATTTGTTTATATTCTAAAACAAAGCATGTGCAATATAATCTAGCCTTTGGGGGTGGGGAGCAATAATCTGCCACTGTCTTCATGAATAATAATGTACAGTAACATCCTAGAGGACGCTCTAAATTTAACAGACTGTTTGAATTCCATACTCAACCCAGACAGCTGTGATTTTTTTTTTGTTCTTGAGGATTTGTGGTAGGGTTTAGTTTTATTTTTCCATCCCCTCTCTTTTTACCACACCATCAACTTTGTACTTTGCTCCATTTTCAATAGCCTGCCTATGGCAGCCCCTTCTCCACCTCAGATTTTCTGGTTCTGGTCTCATATAGATTTGTAGGTAACCAAGTTTATTGGCAGTTTGTGTAAACTAAGAATAATCATGCTCTGAGTGAAGGACTATAGTCCATCAGCAAACTGTGTAATGTTGGGCACTAAGCATGACCCTTTCCTGTGGCCGTGCTCATTTCCTTTCCTTATTTTCTAGATTGACTTGTGTTTTTTCAGTGAGTGGTCTTCAAAATCTAATGCAAGTAAAACATCCTTCAGAAAATAATTCATGAATTCCCCAGCACAAATTACATCTGCTTCTAAACTCCAAAACTACTGGATGTGCCTTTCAGGGAGGGGAGTGGGATACAACTGTCTTCCTTGGGTTTGTTGTCAGTGGGGGTGCTCCCCCTATTACAAAGAAGGACAAGATTTGCATTCTATTTGTCTCCATATCTCTCCCCAACAAGAACTTTGTCCAGAATTCAAACATAAAGGTTGTCCTAGAGGGGATTTCATCCTTGCAGATGGGGTAGATGTAAGGAAGGAGACGGAAGAAAAAGCTGGCAGGAAAAGACGATAGAGAGGGTGGTAGGGAAGGGGAGCAGAAGGAGACGTGGAAGAACTTTAGTCCCATAGCTTCCAGCATTTCCCGAGTCTCTTGCTGGCTTCCATCTAGTGACTGCCAGCAAATCTAAACAACTATCTCCAGAGCTAAGACTGAGGAACCCAGGCACCCAAATGAGGCCCCAACCATGCTCACCAGAAAGGACACCAAAGTCCGGGAGGCCCTGCTGCGTGGAGGCTGTGGGAGGAGGGAGCAGCCCAGCTGGCAGGGGACAATGCACTGCTGTGGCTGTGGGCTCTGCCCTTTCCTGCCTCCCGGCAGCCTGGCTCCACGGCTGAGCTTGTCCTGGGCTGAACTCTGCAGAGGCCCTCCTCCTCTCAGACAGGTATTCAAATGAGCAAATGTTTTATTTTAAAAGATTTTGTTTAAAAAAATAATCTCAGAACTTCCTCTGTTCCTCTTGCTCTCATGCTCACCAATGCCAGTGTAAGAAAACCAGGCAAGCTCGAAATCAACAATATCACAGCAATTAAGCATTGGTTAGACTCCCAATATATGCCCTGTGAATATCCCAGCTTTGGGACTTTCCACAACCTGTCTTCCTTTAGATTTGCTGTTGAGTGAGTTGATATACCTAATGTAACATGGATTCTGATTCATCATAGTGTTGTCCCAAGGTGTCCAGCATGGTGCAGCCACAGAGGCAGTTGCCCTTTTAAGATCTCAGAGCTTGTGTCCCTTTTATTGAGTTTATTGGGGTAGCACTGGTTAACAAATTATACAGGTTCAGGTGCACAATTTCACAACACATCACCTGTACATTGTATTGTGAGCTCACCACCCCAAGTCAAGTTTCCTTCCAGCTCCCTCTACCCACCTCCCCCCCGCAATCACCACACTGTAGTCTATGTCTATGATTTTTCTGTCTCTCTCTCTCTCTTTTTTTGCTCAACCCTGCAACCTTCCATTTCCCCCAGCACAGCAACCCCAACAACCTGGCTATTATAAATAATGCTGTAATGAACATAAGGGTCCATACATTCTTTCAAATTAGTGTGTCAGGTTTCTTTGGATAAATTCCCAGGAGTGGAATTGCTAGGTCATAAAGCAATTCCATTTTTATTTATTTAAGGAAACTCCATATTGCTTTCCACAGTGGCTGCACCAATACTCATTCCCACCAACAATGCATAAAGATTCCCCTTTCTCCACATCCTCACCAGCACTTGTAGCTTATTGATTTATTGATGATAGTCATTCTGACAGGAGTGAGGTGATACTCATTGTGATTTTGGTTTGCACTTCCCTGATGGTTAGTGACATTGGACATCTGTATGTCCTCTTTGGAGAAGTGTCTATTCAGGTCATTTGCCCATTTTTAAATTGGATTATTTGGAAGCAACTCAAATGCCCATCAGTAGATGAGTGGATAAAAAAAGCTGTGGTACATTTCCACAATGGAATACTATTTGGCCATAAAAAAGGAAGAAATCTTACCCTTTGCAACAGCATGGATGGCCCTGGAGAATATTATGCTAAGTGAAATAAGCCGGTCAGAGAAAGACAAGTATCACATGATCTCACTCCTGTGTGGAACCTAATGAAGAAAATGAATAAGCAAGCAGGATGAGGATCACACAGCTTTGGCTGATGAGGCTGCTGTGGTCGGTACTGCTGAGCATCTCTGTCATCTTGGCCTTCCCAGCACCTACTTCCTCCTATTCTGGCAGTAGCACTTCCCTTTTCCTTTAGAGGATCACCCCTTTCACCTTCCATCTGTGTAGTTTATGAAGAACTGACCTTACTCCTCTAGGCTCACTTGTAGAACAAATCAGTGCAGCTAACCTCCCTGAGTTAGAGATGGGCACATTCTTGTGTAGTCCACTGAATCTGTTGTGGAATTTCCACCAGAATTATTTGGGGGAAAGAAAAAACTTTTGGTTAACATTTTTAAACTAATATTAACATACGGTGGCTGAAAAACACAAAGAAAAAGAAATGTCTGATAGAGAAACCAACAGAGAAAAGCATAGCTGATAGAAGAGAAGCATAGTTCTGACTTTCTTGCTTGATATTTGTTGTAATTATTCAGTTACGCACCCAAAGTGTGATTTTTTTAAACCTACTTTGAATTGGGTTTTGTTACTTGCAACCAAAAGAGTCCTGGTTAATACAGGTGCAGAGACAAATGTAATATAAAATTCCTATCTTAAAATGCTTAATAGTTTACAAAGAACCATCATATACATTATCTCATGTAACTATCATAAAAATTCCAAACATTGGTCCTTACCATGCTCCCTATTTAATACATGAGAACATGGTGGCTAATTTACCCAAGCTCTGGTGGCCAGAACTGGACTCTTTTATTTCTGTTCTAAATCCAGTGGTACCCACCCTTGTTTCAAGGAGTTTACAATCAAGTTCAGGAGACAAGCTGAGCCCATGTGTAAAGCTAAACAATGCAAAACCAGACAGTCCATGCAGTGGTGAAATAAACTTAATGAGGCAGCCTTTGCTTGTCAGTAAGCCTGATGACGCTTAGAGTAAATGATCTGTGTGTTCAGAGAGGACGTAGTGCTGAGGTCCAGCCAGCATTAAGAGCATCTATGAAGGAAAAGAGATCGTTCTGTTTTTTAAATTTCCCTAGAGAATTTTAAGGCATCTTGGAGTATCAGATCCAGAAAGGCCTTTACGAATTTTCTAGTCTGATACCATCTTTGAGAAGGAAAGAGAAAAAGAACGGTAAAAAAAAAATGTCTTATTATTATTGACTGTTCACTGACTTTTAAGTTCCAGGCTCTACTTTATGTTCATTACTGTCAATGTTCACATAAATATTGCAAGATAAATATTATTTAGATGTTTCAGATTTGGAAAACAAAAGGCAAAGTTTCTTCCTTTGGTTTCTTTGTACAAACTGAGCACTTATCTCAAAGGCCCCTCTTTGCCTTATCCAAAAGCAAAGCACTTACTTGTCCTCTAAGACATCTCTGAAGACCTCGTCCATAGAGACTTTCCTTCCCCTTCACTGTACTTTTCCTCCATTCAAGCTACAACCAGCCCTATCAAAGCACAAATAGTTCATTAGACTTAGAAGCCTTTGTTCCCATACCCAGCTAGCTCCCCTCTACCCAACTGGGGGTTTCTTGAGGTCAGATACCATGTTTTATTTGTCTTTCTATACCCAGCGCTTACCATAGGAGCTGGCATCAGAGCTGATGAGAGGAGATAAAGAAAACAGAAGACACAGGCTTAGACTTAGGGAAATGTCTAAAGTTAGGAGGCTGAGAAAGAACTGGAGAAGGCCAAGATAGGAGGTGTCAAGGAACCAGAGTAATACTGGGTCTCAAGAAACATGAGAGAAAAGATTGTTGAAAGTATGCAATGGTGTAGAGAGAGGTAGAAGGATGGGACTGGAGAAAAGGTCAGGACGTGAGTAGCTACGCTGGTTTTGCAATTTACTGGTAATTCCTTGGAGAAAATTATCAGGGGGTTCAGATTTATCAAGAGAACTGTTTTTCTCTGCCAGCAATCTAGAGGATCTATGAGGTTGAGCAATAGTGTAATTACACTTTTATGTCTGGCTTGCCTAAATGACCTAGGTTGAAAGACCTCCAGGGCATAAGGTTTAAATCTTTTGAGCAAGGACAGGTTGTATCAGCTTAGCTCTCATGGGGAAAACCCAGCACAAACATGGTGAAGCACACTGTGCCAAGGAAATTAGGTTTTAAAACTAAAGTTCAAACAGAACAGATAGTAAGCTTCACTGGGTTTAATTAAACTCATAAGTGAGAGATTCTTATTGGATTACTATAAGAAATCTAGAAATCTAGGAATCTAGGGACTGCTCTCTTAATTTGGGTTGTTGTAGTCAAGAAGGCAAACCAGGCTCCTCTCCAGAATGGTCTCTGCAGCCACTACCTTGGGTCCATTCCCAGGAGGAGGGAAAAACGATGAGCCAGAAAATATCTAACTAATGTTTCTACATACAGATGTGTGATGGGTAGGCAAGACATTTCCCCTCTCTAAATTTCAGTGGTTCTAACTGTAAAGTAGGTAGTATATGATACCTTCCCCACAAGGCTGGTGTAGAAATCCAATAAGATACTGGCCTTAAAAATTATTCGTAAACTCAAAAGGGCTATACCAATATTACAAATTTCCAACATGATAGAAATGCTTTTGTTATCAGTAGAAATAAAGATAGAAATAGCCCCAATGTTTGAAAACTCAGCCCACACAAAGCAATCTCTTTCCATTTTTTCCTAATTATTAAGATTCATTAATCTTCATAGAAGTATCTGCTGATAGGGGTTTTCTTTTGTGTCCTGTCATTAACCTATTCACTGACTAACTGTTATATGCTAAACATTGTTGTAGGCACTGAAGATATGAAAGAGAGAACAACAGCAATAATGATAATAAATACCCAGTTTTCCTCGAGCACTTTCTATGTTTCAGAGTTTATATTAAGCATTTCACTTGTACAGCCACCCACCACTTTTATCCACAAGAGATACATTCTAAGACTCCCCATGAATGCCTGAAACTGCAGATAGATAATACTGAACCTTATATACGAGGTCTGTCCAGAAGGTATCCAGCCATGTAATAGGAAAAATAGAGACTTCTACTGAAAAAGATAAAAGATACAAGAAACTTTGTACATAGGACAATGATGCCTCAGTCTGCTTCAAAGGAGGCACCTTGGGACTTCACACAGCTCTCCCCATCACCATTAGTTGCCCTGTTGTATTTTCCTGAATCTTATTGACACTCTGAGCTCTCTTCCCTTTCATAGGTGATCTTAGTTTTGGGAAAAGGCAGAAGTCACAGGGCACCAAATCTGGGCTGTAAGACAGCTAAGTCACCTGTGTGATTTGATGTTTTCCCCAAAAATTCTTCATGAGACGTGATACATGAATGGGTGAGTTGTCATGATGAAGCTGCCAATTGCCAGTGTCCCATAGGTGCAGCCTTCTGATTCAGTCAAATTGTTTCCATGAAGGAATGTTTAAGCTTAACATAAACTTTGATGCAGATTAGTTTCTCTGCTCATTCAGTCACTTTGAATGCAATGGCCACATAGTACACAGGCTCATTCAACAGCATCTACTGCCCCCACTAACTAGTACAGTGAAATCATTGTTCGCACATGCTCACTCCAGTCCATTTTCCTTGTCTACCTGGTTACATCGATGTCAAATGAACCATTCTCATTGTATTAACAATGGCTGAGCTTTTTTTTGGACAAACCTTATATACCATTTTGTCCTATACATACATACTTTTTCACTTAAAGGAAGAACTTTGTGGCTATTTTCAGGCATATTCAAATTTCCAGTATCACTGCTCTTGTGCTTTGGGTCCATTATTAAGTAAAATAAGAGTTACCTGAACACAAGTACTGTGGCACCTCGACAGTCAATCTAATCACCAAGAGGACTACTAAGTGGCAGGCAAGCAACATATATAGCATGGACGCACTGGATAAAGTGATGATTCATGTCCCAGGTGGGACAGAGAGAGATTTCACCACACCACTCAGAATGACACACGATTTGAAACATGAAATATTTATTTCTGAAATCTTCCACTTAATATTTTCAGACAGTGGTTGACCCTAGGTAACTTAAACCACAGGAAAAAAAACTGCGGATAAATGGAGACTATTATACTGACTCATTTCATCTTTTTAAGGTCACTATGATGCAGGCATATTTATTTACTTCATATTATAGAAGAGAAAACTAAGACTTGAAGAGGTTCAGTAATTTGCCCTAAGTCACATAGTAAGTGGCAAAACCAGGACTAGAACTAGGACTGGCCCTGGTTGCCTATCCCTAAAGCCTGTACATTTACTATCATGCTAGACTGTCCCAAAGGGCAGGGTCCTTACTCTCACAGAACTTACAGACACACCAGACAGGTCAACAGACAAGTAGAGAAACCACATCCACGGGAGAGCTCCTTGGAAGAATAATTAATTCCTCTCAGAGAATGAGAATACGTAAGCCTTTTCATCAGAGCCTGGGAGCCAGGTCTGATACATAATGCAGCACCTAAGTTTAACCATATCCTTTGAACACTGAATATTTTCCTCTGAAATATTTACAACCTTTTAGATTTACTTATAATACTACTCCTCACATTTTTGAAGGGTTTTATGACCTGCTCCCAAGGTTGTAAGTACAAGGTTACTTATGATCTCATTTGGTCTTTCCAACAGTGATGTGAGATGGAAGGGTCTAGGGCAATTATCCATGTTTTTTCGAACCATAAGACACACCTAGGATTTAGAGGAAGAAAATAGGGAAAAATTTTTGAAGCAAAAAATCTGGTAAAATATTTAATAACACAAATAACATAACATTCCACCAATGTAAATGTAAACAGAACTCAACAGCAGCATTAACAACCATTATTCCTCCCAAATAGGGAGGAATAAATTGATCCAAAAAATACAGTATCTCCATTTTACATATGAGGAAACTGAGTCCTGAGAGAGAAGGCTACTGGTCTCAAGTCATCTACTTACTAAGTGGCAGAACAGAGACTTTAAAGCAGATCACCAGACTCCAGTCCAGGCCTCTCTGACATCTAGCTTCAAGAAAACATCACCCAGCATCTTGATCCAGAAGATTTGACAAACTGAATTACCTCTCTGGTCAAACCTGCAAATGCACTAAAAGAGATTTCAGAGTAGGGTTTTAAAGTTCTACTTTCCATAAACATATAATTTTTCTTTTTAAGTAAAGCTACTTTATAGTTATGATAAAGCGGCTATATCAGTGAATTCTGTCACTTACTTCTAAACACTCTCAGGCTCAGAGTTCAGAGAATTTTGTACCCTCAGGATTACTTAGCCATTGACTTTGATTGCTCCTGACCTTGTCAAATGTTAGCGTCTAATGTAATCATTTTTGGTCACATTTAAAACATTGCTGGTACAGCACATATCACATAGGAAGGCCTGGCATACAGAGCAAATTGGTATCAGAAATGAACCATACTTCCCTGGAGTAAGGAGAGCCCTCCAAGGGCCAGAGCTTAAAGATAGTATTAGAATATGAATTGATTTCCAAACATCATGAAAAAGGGAATTCAGAGGTTTTGAACATGTGTTCTACCTGCTGAGTATAGCCTATATAGTTTTAAATGCCAGAATAAGTTTTTGTAAACTAATTTTTGTGGTTGTTACTCTTTTAATGGAGATATGCACAAAATGCATCAATGCAAAAGTCTGTTTTACATACTCATTAGCATAGTGATGAATGTAAATTGAGGAGTAAACTGTGTTAAACCTCAAAAACTATAAAGTTTTCTGAAATGTAAGATAATGGAAAGGCTCCTTAAGTTTTTGCCCACCACCTTTATTGAAGTTCTAAATGGTGTCTGAGGCGGGGGAACTAAATATAGTGGAAGGCTTTTCTCAGCTGTGGTCCAAGAATTCCAACGAAGCTCTAGGGCAAACGACACTGTTGGACTGTGAAATTTCCCCACAAGGGCTTTCAAAATGACAACATCACAAACTTTAAAAGTATTTCCAATACCATATACCAAGGCAAGTTGAGTAGCTTAATGGTTTATAGGCCTGGAAAGCAGCTATATCAGAGAATTTATAGCCATTATAAATCCCATTTCTCTCCTACAGAGAAACTTTTTAAAGAATAGACATGATTTTAAGGATATTGAGAAAACATCAGTTTTCATAAAGCTTTAATAAACACCCCAAGGCACAAGTGTTCAAAATGGCCCGTTCACTAAAATGTCACTGCATTATACTCTTCAGGGGATCAGTATACTGTGCTCATGGTAAGAGGACATTTGATTTATCCCCAGTTAAAAGCACCAGGTGTCAAGCTGAACAGAATGAGTTTGTTCTCTCTCTCTCTTCCCCTGTTTTCCTTCTTCACCAAAATGTACCTAGCCATATAGCCAGTAGAAAGTTCACATAGGCAGTTAATTTGGTAGTAATTAACACTTGGTAAGGGACCAAAACTATTAAAACTGACTCTTGTGTGTTATTTCAGTGGTTATGAAGGATAAGAAGGTTATGAAAGGGTTCTAAGGAAATAATAGAACTTAACACTTATAATTTAAATTGTAAGTTTATAATTTAAATTTAATAACTTTAAAAAGTATCAACTTAAATTTAAGGCCCATCTCCTTCTACATTTTATCATTGAGTTTGATCTCTGTTGTTCCTGGGTATGTAGGCAAGTTTCTGGAAATAACCTCAGTGAACTATGAATTCCTTGCTTTAAGGAGTCCAGGCTGAAATATATTGTGATCTTACTTATCAAGCTCAACATTTGGCTATGTGATCTAAAAAGTATGAATATCTTTACAGTGACAACAGAGCAGAAATCCAATGCAACCTGTAAAACCCTAGCATATGAAGATCCCTAGGAGGAGAGGGTGTGAAAGGGAAGGACCAGCCAGACTGCAATTTTAATGCTTATTGTGAGGACTCAAGGATATCGAGGCAAGCCACCAAATGTACCTGTGTAAAGGAGAGCTATTGAAATCCCTACCCTAACCTCCAACATTATCCTTTGAAAAACACAGCTCTGACCATGAAACTCAACAGTTTAAAATTAGATCTTTTCCGTCTAACTCCTGAGTGGCATATGTTCCTCCCTGTCTCCAAGTCATTGTACATGCTCTTCTGTCTAGCTGACTTTTTCCTCCCTGAAAAACTCCCTACATCCTGATCCCTGGTAAGCTCAAATGTTACCTTTTCTGAGAAATTTTCCCTATCAGTACAGTTAGTTTCTCCCTCCGTGTCCCCTTAACACTGGGTACATACCTCTACGATAGCATTAAACATGTTGTATTGCAATTTTTTACAGATCTTGCTCCTTTACTACATTAGATTAGAAAGCAAATTTTATATATTCTTACTGTCTCACATAAGGACTGGTACATAGCAGGCACTTAAATGTTTGATGCAAAGAGAAACAAGGAAGAGAGAGAAGGAGGAGGGAGGGAGGGAGAAGGAAGGAAGGAAGGAAGGAAGGAAGGAAGGAAGGAAGGAAGGAAGGAAGGAAGAAAGGAAGGAGAAAGGAAGATAGAAGGAAAAGGGAAGGTAGAAGGGAGGGAAAGAAAGAAGGATGTAGGAGGAAATGAAAGAAGGAATGAAAAGGGCTTTCGTTTCCCAACTGATAATCCTACAATGAAATAATAATTTCTCCCGCTCCCCAGATATGGAGAATCTGTATTTATTTCACAGTCTCTCAATTAAGTTGCTCTTCTGGATTTAATAAGACATTTATTAACTCTTGATTTTCTATTGATACTGAAGAGGCCCCTAGGAAGATTTAATAAGTGTAGAAAAGATAAATAAGTGTACAGGTAATAAACTCTAGATTACATAAGCAAAACGTTACTTAATTACATTCCTATTAATATACTGACTCTGTAATGAATTTTTGAGACATTTAATTATCAATTTGACAAGATAATCTAGGGGTAGTTAATGATTATACCAGTAAATTGTTTTTAAAAATCACTGACAATTATTAAGTTTCGTAACAGACATCAAATTGACTTGCTAAACTGTCTGGTTAAATAGACAGCAGTTAATTATGAGGTACTTACACATGCCTCAAATTTTAATACTCAAGTCTTTTCATAGGGGGTAATGTCAACAGTGTTGTGTAAGGTAACAGCTTGCCCATGGGGAATGTTTGTAGTTATGTAGTGTGACCCCCCCGGACAAGCAGGAACATGATCAGTGATGCTTAGCCTGGTTTGTCTCACTTTTTATCTTGGGCCGGAAAAGATGGAACCCCCCAAAAGAGACCAGTAACGCTCACATACATTCGGACCTGTGGGGCTATTCAAGCTCTCTCTCAGAGGGGACTGTGGAAAAATGGTCAGATTACAAAGGTTTAGGATGATGATGGTAATATTGCTACCATACAAGCACCAGCTATGGACCACACACTGTGCAAAGTGCTTTCTATAGGCTATTTCTTGTGATGGTCAAAAGATAGAAAATTCCATCAAGATGCAGGCTTCCCAACCAAGATGCCCATCACTAAATGAATGGATCAAAAAACTATGGTAATGGAATTCTATGCAGCAGAAAGAAAGAAGGAGCTCCTACCCTATGCAACAGCGTGGATGGAGCTGGAAAACATTATGCTAAGCGAAACAAGCCAGGCAGTGAAAGACAAATACCATATGATCTCACCTTTAACAGGAACCTAAATAACAAAACAAAGAAACAAGCAAAATGTAACCAAAGACACTGAAATAGACGCCAGGCTGACAGTGCCCACAGAAGAGAGTAGAGGGAATTTAAGGGGACAGTGAGAAGGGTTCACAGGAACAAACTTAAAGGACACATGGTCATAAACTAAGGGGAGGGTGGTAATGGGAGGGAAGTGGGGAGGGGTGGGAAGGGGGACTGGATTGGGAGTAAAAAGGAGAAAACTGTATTTGAACAATGATTAAAAAAATAAAAAATATTTTAAAAAAAGATGCAGGCTTCCCTTGGAATGCTTAGTGGCAGAGTATGAATAAGAAAGCACACAAAACAGACAACTGAAATGGCTTTATCATAGCTTCAGATGGCAGCCCAAGGCTTCTGGCCACATGAACTGAAACCAGACAGAGGCAATGGCCCTGGTGTTGACGACATAAACCCAGTCAAAGACCATTTATTTATCAGGAGTCTAGAGTACCTGTTTTTCTTCTTCTTTCTTTTCTTTATTTTTTGCTTTTATTTTAGTTTTTTAATTTTCATTGAATTTATTGGGCTGACATTGATTAATAAAATTATATAGGTTTCAGGTTTACAATTCTACAATACATCATCTGTATATTATATTGTGTGTTCACCACTCAAAGTCAAGTCTTCATTTATCACCATATATCCCCCCTTTACCCTCTTCTATCTCCCCTGACCCCTCTTTCCCTCCAGTAATCACTATACTATTGCCTGTGTCTATGAGTTGTTTTCTTTGCTGAATCTTTTCACCTTTTTCAGCCAGCCCCCTAACCCCCTCCCCTCTGACTGCTTTTCAATTCTCTCCCCACCCAAACTCGGTGGTTCCAGAAGACCTCTACAAGAAAACATTTCTTGGGTCTAACTCCCCTCTGTTAGCTCTCACAGTGCTCAGTGCAGTGCCCATTGGCACAAACTACACATTGAAAAGAATATTTCTTGAGTTGAACTGAATTAAACTGAATAGGGTTGGATGGGAAGGGATTGGATAATGGCATGGCATGAGATGGGATGTGAGGGAATGGGATGGGATTCCATTGGATTCCATTGTGGTGGATTGAACTATACTGAATCAAACTTTGTACAGAAGGAAAACAGAATCCAGAACTTCATGTTAGTTTACTTTTAGGTCAAGGCACATTCGGTAATAATAAAGTAGCATGAGAGTGATACAGAGCCCTATGTTCAAACTTCAGCCCCATCACTTAGCAGTTCTATGATGCAGAGTAAATTCCTTAACCTCCTTGTGCCTCCCAACTAAAGCTAAGATAATAGGAATAACTGCTTCAGAGAATGACTATCAAAATTAAATTGCTTCATTTGTATAAAGTCCTTGGAATAATGCCTGGCACATACAACTCACTATATAAGTTTTTTAATAAAAATAATTTTAAAAAACACTATCACCACTGAGTTGTATTCCACTTTAGGTTTTACCCAGCCCTCTCATATATGCCAAATCACAACACATATACACAGGAAGGATTATTCCAACTAATCCCCATCTGGCCAATAAGAAAACTGAAGCTCACAAAGGCAAGGGCAAATCAAGAAGTCAAGCAGGACATAAATGGTCAGAGAACTTGAGCCTAGTTCTGTCTTACTTAAGGCTATTTTCAGTTTGGTCGATACCATCTTAGGAAGCCCCAATATGTATGCCATTGGTCACCCAATAGGCAAGAGTTAGGAGAAATCACAGTAACCTCAGTATTGTTGGAATAGCCTTTTTGTTGCCCAGTGTTCAGCAAGGGAAAGGACTCCCGCCTGGATTGCGGTAAAAGGTCTGTGATGTGGTACGATAGAAGCAGCCCCAGTGAGGAAGTCAGGAAATCTGAATTGTGGCCCTGGCTCAGCTAGTCAATTTTGTGATGTTAATAACAAACATTTGTTGAGAGTTTACTATGTACCATGTCCTGCATTTATATAATTTAAACCTCACAACAAACTGTGGGCATAGATACTTTTATTATTTCATTTTGCAGATGAAGAAACTGAGGTATAGCATACATAAGTAACTTGCTCAGGTCAAGTTGCTGGTAAGAGTCATAATAAATGTTATTTGTAGAATGAGGAGACTGGGCCAGTGTGACCTCAAAGGTACTTTTCAACCCATTCCACTTATAATTGAGTGAGCTCTTACCTAATCCTCACTCCTCTGGGGGGTAATTCTGTGGTTCTGGGAAGCTCTAAATCAAAACACAGACATCGCAAGGCCTCCCAGGATACCAAGGTTGAAAGACTAGTGAATCGTTGCACAATGTGGGATTTTCTAATCATTGAGAGACTGAGACATAAGAGAAATTGGCAAAAGATGAAAACATCAAATCTTCCCCAGCCTACCAATTCCATGTATACATTTATTGTGCTTGTAATCATGAGGTTCATTCCATTTTGTATTTTTCTTCACTTAATATACTATCATAAACATTTTTCCAATAATTGTTGCTGAAATTCTTCATAATTATCACTTCATGACTATGTAAATAGCCAGCCACAACTGCCAAATGATAATGGGTCAAAATAACATAATGAAATGACCCTGTTACTAAATATTTACATAGCTGTTGGTGTATTTACTATTACATATAATGCTGCATGAACATCTTTGCCCAGCTCATTCTTTTATCAGTCAGATTGTTTCTACAACATGAACTCCCCAGTAAAAGCTAAGGCAAGGAGCTTGTCCATGTTCATGGCTCATGCACTCTGAAAAGGGAGCATATAATATTGATAGACCACAAATGACCCAGCACGGTTGAAATCTTAAGGCATTGAACAATGAATCTTGTTCCAGATTTTGAGTGAATGTGACTGATTTGCTAAGGTGAACAAACATTAATTTAACTAAGGTTTTGGATACTGAATTCTCGGCACATGGATCTAAGGCAAAGCTTGCTTACTGTCAAAGAGAAAAGTGTTTGTGAGAAGTGCCTGTAAGAAACAGACTTCCAGCAATTAAATGAGATGTTAGGAGAATTTTTAAAAGATCAAACCCTCAAGAAATTAGTGCTCAGGAGACACAAGTAATCCAGTTTTCTTGGACCTCACTTTGATAGTTTAATCTTTTTAAGATTTTTTCATTGTTATTCTATCACAGTTGTCCCAATTTTTCCCCCTTTGCCCTCCTCTGCCCATCCCACCCCCCACTCCCACAGTCAATTCCCACACTGTTGTTCATGTCCATGGCTCATTCATATACATGTTTTAATCTTAACCCTAAAGAAATGCTGTGACCAGTGTCAGCTAATCAGAACAGTTGGTTCAAGCTGGGAACCATATGAATGTATATTATTAACTTATGACATTCATTTGCCAGTCAGCAGGTTTTTTTCTTAAGCCCACATTTTTCAATTCCAGGGTTCTTTCTTATTTTTCTCAATGAAACCACTCCTATAATGTGTCCTCCATTATTTACAGTTTCAGGTATTTTTGCTTTTATCTGTCTGCTTTTGTTTTGTTTGTCTTCATGGAGGAAACTTTGAAAAAGTGCAAATTTTTCTAGATTTTAACTTTTTGCAAATTTTTTTACAGATACCTCACCAACAAACTAATTTTAGAGTATTTTTTAGCAACTCATCCTTTTTGAGCCTTTCCAAAGCAAATAACTTAGTTTTCATTGAAGCAACTCTTTATTTTTATATTCATAATTTATCTGTTTGCATAATAAATTATATGATTATATTAAGCAATACAAGTGACTTAAATAAGTTTTGGGGAGACATCAAATGACCCCTGGTAAGTATTCAGTTCAACTGGTGGGAGGGATAGGCACCAGGACACTAGGGAGCAGCCTATCATCCATGAGTATTTACTTTGCTAAGGTCATCTGTCAGAATATTCCTCAAAGAGCATGGAGGGTTTCTGTCAGCTAAGTGAAAGCTATGTCTACTGAGTATCTGTATTCCTGAACACAAAAGAGGAGAGAATGAGAATTGGGTATATGTCTGCTGTCTCTATGTCAACAAGAGGCTAAAGATACTTAGTCTAGCTCTATGGAATTGGAGCTAAGTGTCAGAGCTTGTGTCCTTCATTTTTTGAAAATCTGGTTTCACTGCCTATTTTAACGCAGTGATTTTATAAATTCTGATGTGGTACTAGACCCTTCTAATGAAATCTATAGAGGTTTCCCTCCAAGAAAAACACTCAGATGCATTAGCAACTACGTGCCAATTCAGAGAGCTCATACCTTTCCTCATGGATCCTGATCCTGCAGGATTCCAGGGATCCCAAGTTCAGGATCCCTATTCTAAAAGGGAGGAGTGCTTTGTAATGGTAACAGTTTCATCATTTGCTATGAATTCTGAGCCAAGATACAATGTGTGCTTGAAAGCCTTAACATTTGAGCTAGACAAGCCCTTAGAGGTCTTGCCATTTCCCTCTAGTTTACTGAGGCTCTTAGAGGCCAGCAGTTTGTTTGAGGTGGTCTGTCCAAGACACAATGCTCAAAGTGGAACAGATTATTTTCCCATGTTCCATTAGCTTAAGAAAATAACTTCTTTGTAATGGCTAGTGAACTGATCTATAGGTATATTTGAAGTCTGAATATCTGACCAAGCTCCAGCTTCCCATGCACTGAAGGGGAGAGACTCTGGGAGATGTTGGATCTTGAAACTAGAGCACCAGCAAAAGGTTCTGGGTTCCAATTCAAGTTTTACTACAAAGTCACTGATACTGGGACATTATTTCTATTCATTTGGTGTGTGTCCTCTTGTTTGTGAAATTAAATCCTATGACTAGGAAATTTCTAAGGTTCATTTCCAATTCCAGAAACAAAGTTTAGTTGTCCTCATTTTCTTGGCCTTTTTTCCCTTCAGCATGAACCCAGAGATGGTGACCACTAGGGGTCAGACTTGCCAGAAGAAACCTAAGTCAGATTTTTTTTTTTTTTTTTTTTTTTTACTGGGAGAAAACAAATCTTCTAGCCTGGCGAGTAGTGCCACATTTAAACTCTTGCAACATGTGAAGTTATTATGTTTTTAACTATTTCTAAGAAATGGATGTTTCACAACATTCTTTTCTAAGAAAATCTTCCTTGTGTTTAACCTAGATTGCTCAAATATAATATTAATCTATGTCTTATTGTGGTATCTCAGTGGAGACTGATAATCAGTGGCTATTATCCCCTGGGTAAGGTAGGCCTTCTTCTGAGCAAGAGTCAGTTCTTGTCTTAGTTTTCAAACAGTAAAATGCCGGGCCGGGATTAGATTTACTCTTTCAATACTAGCATCTTACTTCTTGCCACTGCTCACAGGAAACAGACAGGGGCCAGCCTTCAAGGAGCTTTGATGATCTCTGACACCTCTGGTGTCAGTTCCAAAACTCAATTGTCAAGTGAGATTATTTGTCATTTTCTTAAGTAGGGTCTCATTTTGCAGTTTTCAAAATAAGGGTGTCACAATAAATGTCTCTTAAAATGTCTTACAGACCTATGGCTGTAGGAATCTATGACTCTACCTTTTGAGCTATTCTAACTCTATTAGTTTTATTTCAGAATTCTTTCTTTTATCCATTTTAATTATCCTTTATACTTTTTCCCCCTTAAAACCTGCCCATATTTTAAACCTCTGATGGACTTTTAATCTGAGTATTCCTCTCATCCGGAGCCACTCATTTTTCAGGCTTTGTTTATCCGGTGGCAGGGAGGGTGCTGGGGCACAGGGGGCCCCAGGAGACACGTGTCTGCCCTTGGCCCAGGCAGCACAAGACCCTCGGCCCTCTTTTTGTCCTACAAAGAGTTTAGTTTTGTTGTTTTGTTTTGAAAATATTTTTATTTGTTTTCTATGTTTTTATATTTTTATATATGTATAATACTTCAAACAATATAAAAGTGTATATTCAAGAATAATCCCCCATTTCTTCCTCTTGCCTTCATTGCAGATTTCAGAGGTAAAGGTCATAGACATTTTGGTAACTGTCCTTCAAGATTTTTTTTTCTGTTTGTACTCACACACAAGTTTTTTGTTTTTACCAATTCAGTACTTTCTGTGGGGTATGTGCAGCACTCACTAAAGACAGCTTTCTAGTGGGGACAAACAAACTGTCAGGACATACAGTTACAAGAATGAGTATCAAAAACGTGTGAGTAAAAGAGACTAATACAGACAGCACATACTACGTTATTCCATTCATATGATGCTCTAAAATAGGTCAAACTAATCTATGGTGGAAAAAAAATAAAAACAGGGTTTTCCTCTAGTTGGGGAAGACAGGAATTGACTGGAAGGAGATGTAAAAGAACTTTACAAGGTGATAGCAATATGCTACTATATATACCCTAATAGAGTTTTGGGATACACAGATATATACATTTGTCCAAACTCAGTGAATATATAATTAAGGCTATGCATTTCAGTGTATACAAATGTATATTAAAAGAAAAAAACAGTAAACAGTGTTGAACTCTAGCTAATGGTATTCATGCTGAAGAATTTAAAGGAAAGTACACTGATGGCTGCAAATTACTTGGAAATACATACAAATATGGATTGATAAATGAACAAAGGAATGGATTAATTGGTATATATAAATGATAATGCATGTTCAGTAAATGTTAATGGCAGAATCTAAAAAGTGGGTAAATGGGTATTATAAAATTATCTTTGTAGTTTTCACAACAAAATAAGAAAAAAAGTGCTTTGAAACATTTTAAATACATATAAATAGAATAGATTATTGTTGACCGTAAAAATAAAAGCTCACATTTCTGAGCCCTTAAACAGTGTGAGGACAAGAGACCTAATGTTTTCTCTTATAACTTCACAAATTTGTAGCTACATCATCTATATAGGCTCCGGGAAAAAGAAAAGGCCCTTAAGAAATAATAATAATAGCTACAATTTATTGGACACTCATGCATACTATAAACTTCAAATACATTATGGCATTAAATCCTTTTTGTTTGAAAAAATAAGTATTCCCCTGGCTGGCGTAGCTCAGTGGATGGAGCACGGGCTGGGAACCAAAGTGTCCCAGGTTCGATTCCCAGCCAGGGTACATGCCTGGGTTGCAGGCCATAACCCGCAGCAACCACACATTGATGTTTCTCTCTCTCTCTATCTCCCTTCCCTCTCTAAAAATAAATAAATAAATAAAATCTTTAAAAAAAAAAAAAAAAGATCATTCTCCAAAAAAAAAAAAAAAGAAAGAAAGAAAAAATAAGTATTCCCATCCCTAATTTTTTTTAAAGGAAGGATAAGAAGGCTCAGAGTTAAGCAACTAATTAAAAAATCACATGACCAGTGAGTAGCTGGGCCAGGATTAAAACTGGGTCTTACAAAACCCATGTTCTACTCACTAGGATACACTGACTGTCACATCATGCCCTTCTTGGCCTCTGCCAGCTAGGGAGAACCCTGGACCCTGCATCCAGGAACACAGGGGATGAGGAGAGAGGAGCCCCTAAAATTATAATGGAGCAGTCTGTGGAGCAGGTACCTTGGTTACCTTCACCACTGTGGCGATCAGTCTTAGCTCCAGACGCCCTTGGCTTCTCTCAGTGCAGGCTTCAATGTGAAGTGACAAATGTCAGGTTTTGCAGAGGGAGCTACAGCAGTCAGAGTCAAATGTGTTCTGATGTGTTGGATCAAAACCTGGGAACATCATCATGAGCTCTACCCTACAACCCCCCCACCCCCATCATAACAGCTGCAACTGTTTATTTCTCTAACATCTGGCCAGCCCATGTGTAAACAGAGTGAAGGGTCAGCATGCGGAAAGCATCTGAATGCCCCATTTCTCAGCCTCTTAAGGATTACTGAAATGGGACAGAGCCTGCTTTAGGAAACTCTTTTTAATTTCATTGGGATTTAGGCCACAGTTCTGAAGCCACTTTAGAATCTCTTCTTACCCTTGAGTCCTTTTCCGTGCCATTGCAGAGGGGCAATGCTGGGAGTGGTGAGAACTCTGGACAGAGAATAGATGACCCAGATTCCAGTTCAAGCTCCTCCAATAACTGCCCATGAACTTTTGGGAAAATATTTCTTTCTGGGTGTCAGTTTACCATTCGGGTTATATGAGGGTAAAGTCCTCTCTAAGGTTGCATCCAGCTTTAATCTTCAATTTTTGGCATAATTTTAGCAGCTACCAGATTACTGTCCCATTTATCCAATCAGCATATTCCCAGCCACTGCCCCTCTTGGTGTTCACATGACACTTCAAAGACTATCAGCACCCCACCTTTTCATGTCAAGCATCTCACCATGTTTCCCTCCTAAAGAGCATGTTCGAACCAGCCTTAGTGCTGAAGATAGGATTTGATTAACCAGTTATTGCTTCTGTTTCAAAAGCTAATTATTTAAGCAGAGTCTGCTGCCTTCTTCAACATTGTAAGCAGATTAAATATTTGCTGAGTCTAATTTTTAATATGAAATGTATGACTTGATATTCAAACATACTTAAACATTTTAATACATTTGTATTTCTTGAAAACTAAATCGAAGTAAAAATCTTGCTTAAAATAAACATTCCATTAGCTTTGATAAATGAAATGCAAACAAAATAACGTACTATGAATTTATAAATATACCTTGAATGCTAAGGTAAAGAATGTTGACACAATTTAGTAAGCAATGCATAGCTGCTGAAAGTTTCTAACCTAAGGAGTAATACAATCTGAGTTATTCCAAAAAATTGCTCTTTGTGACCCAGCCATGAGGTCTCAAGAAGAAAGTAGAATTCAGAATTTTGTGCCCATTTCACTAGATCCCATTTCTCTTCTGTCAATCCTAATTTTTATCTCAAAATGATCTTCTAGGTCGGATTACCACAGTGAAATCTTTCCCCCAACTATTAATCAGCAAGATGAGACCAAAGAAAGAAACTGAAATGGAGGGGATGGTAAATGGAGAGGCAACAGGACCTGGTGGAATGGATCCATCTTATTTTGTGTTTGTGCTTAAGTAGAAGCAGCTTGGCGCTCCCCTGAGTGGGAACCCATCTCTCCAGGAAAGCCTGTCTTCCTTTCCATCCTTTCAGATTTCCTGCTGGCCCCACTTCCAGTATGTTCGAGCCGGCTGGGTCAGGCTCCATTCCAGCAGAGGGCGCACTTGGAGCAGAATTGAGGACAGTGGTAGGAACTTGGGAGGATCATCTCAACCTCCTTCACCAGAGGGCTGGCTGGCTTGGTGTTCTCTGAGGCTTCCTGCTGAACTGAAAGACAGATCATTGGTTCTTCTTGACTTGTCATATAGAATTCTGCTCATTAGTCCAGTTAAACTCTGCTGAAGACCCTGTTTTCCAGCTCTACTTTTCTTCCCACTACCAAAAGAAAAAAAAAAAAGACTAACTGGTCTTCAAGAAATAGGAAATGAGTTTCAGAAAGGCAACATCCAGGCAATTGCACAGAAGTGCTGCTGCAAACTGAGAAATCAGGATAAGGTTAATCAGAATAGGTGTGTGTGTGAGAAATAGTCAAATCAGTTTAAGCAAGATCACCTGTCTACCTCTCTCTACGTCACCATCTAAAAAGGAATTCATAAATTATTCTTTTAAAGTGGTAGCAGATATCATAGCCTGAGCCCAAATAATGGCATAAAATGAACCTTGAACTAGGAATGGGTAGCAGAGATCCACAAAGGTTTTTGAGACCAAGAATGATGTAATCAAAGCTTAGCAACTGGGTCTCCTAGCAAAAGCTTTATCCATTGCAACCCAGAGACTGAGCTCCAGCTAGTAGCAAAAAATGAGCATCAAGAAACCATGCAGGTCTGGCCTCTAGCCCTGACTCTGAGACTTGGCTTTGTATCTTGGGCCAATTCCCTTGGGAAAGTCTCTTTAAGCCTCAGTTTCCTCATCTATCAAGTGAGGGAGTTTAACCACACAATCTGTTAGATTCATTTAACATTTTATATTGAGTGTATAGGTTTCTAGTATCTCAGAATTACAACTTAAATTTTCTTTAAGAAATCCACGTAAAACACTTTAAGGATGGCTGTACATTCTTTCAGTCACCATTTAGTGTGTGCACATGTCCTTCAGGGGGTGGAAGAGCTTGTATCAGAAACCTCCAGCCACATCCCCTTGCCCCTCCAGGCCCGCCCTTCAGCCATCAGCAGTGAGGGTGTGGTACGGGGGCCGCAGGAGAGGGAGAGCGCATTAGGGTCTGAGCTGGTTCATGGACTCAAAAGCAGATTGGTGGAGTTTAATCAGTCAACTCAGGTAGATTCTGACTTTTAGACAAATAGAATACAGGCTCTAAAAGTTTTCAGAGCTCAACTGCTCTCCCCTATCATTTAGTAAATGCTGAGACACAGATCTTGAGGCCACTCAACAACTAGTCAAGTAAACTGGATGACGGTGTCCTTATAGACTAAATGTAACTTCCACCATATAACCTCCTCAATTACCAAGCCCATAACCCTACCAAGACTACTTAGATTTTCTTCTGCCAATTATCATTGGGTCCTTGCACTGCTTAGAGATGATCACAATCCCTTCAAACCTTCTCACACGAAACCACAGCTCAGATGTAGGAGCACAGAGTGAGCAGTTTGAGTGAAAGCTGCTTTTACCAGCGGCTATCTAAAATTTGGATCTTTCCCTTCAACTGAAGTTAGGAGGGCTTCAGTCAGTTCACTATTCATTAAGGACTTGTTTCTCCACTTCACACACTAATTCGGCCCAACATAACCCTTATTCATTTATTTAATTATGTAAACCTATTTGAAAAAATATTTGAGGAAGCTTACAGGAGCATAAATGCAATTATCCCTGAACCTAAGGGAAAAATTGCCAACACCAAAATAACCAAAAAATATTTTAATTATATATAATTAAAAAATTATTATATATAACAATATATATTTTAATTATATATATGAGAGATATATATATGAGTTCACTGGGGAATTTTCTGTGTGAGTCTTTGCATAAGAGCCATTCAATAACTTAACAGATAGGATCCCAATAGCAACTTCATAATAAAGAAACTTCTACATGTCTATCTTACAGCAGACCTTGGTAAATGTCTTCTAAGGCAGAGTCCTGAAGCCCCAAGTCATACAGTCCTGGCTGGTAGAAGACTCCCTGAGAACTTAATAGAGGATAGTAGAGATCTGAAGTATCTTGAGGAACAGCTGGTTAGCATGAAGCTCAATGCAGTCTCCTCAAATATCAGCTGTCTCAGCCAGGCTAGGAAGTAGAGAGCAGACCAGTCTAGACAGAGATGGCTGAGCAGGCCTCAAAGGTCAGATGTACTGTTTTGGGATCTGTAGAAAGCTTTTTGGTCTCTGGATACACAGCTTGTCCTTCCGACCTGGCTGAGATCATGAGACTAGTCAGGATTCCTCCCTAAAAAACAAAGCTTTGTGTCTAACGAACCAGTTTCTTTATTCCCACCTCTTCCCCTCACCCAAACACACACACACACACACACACACACACACACACGATGCAAGCTGTTTCCTCAAAGTCTTTACTATCCAATCACAGCACATTGAAACTTTGAAGGTCATCTTACCCATTTATTTCAGAGATGGAAACTGAGGCTCAGATGATGGTGAGCCACCACTTACTTAAGGCCAAACCGGGAGGTGACAGACGCCAGCTCCAGAGTCTGCCTCTCCCTCTCATAGCCGTGTCTCACTGAAACACTGCCGATGACACTGTGAAGCCACCTCCTTTAACATCCCATGGCCCCCAGGAGAGAATCAAACGCCCCAGGCTGGGATGGAAGCCCTCCATAGAATAGCCCATTTGCTCTTTATTCCTGTCTTCCTCTTCCTTCCCTGATTGCTTCTAGGACCCTTGCTCCCACTCAAACAGGCCAGACTCATTCCTACTTGTCTTAAGACTGATTCTCCTGCCCATTTCCAGTTTCTGAGAGGCTGTTCTCAGTGAATTGAGGTATCTCAGAAACTAAGGCAACCACATAAAACGGTTTCACATACCCTCTGTGTGTGCCTCTCCAGAGAGTGAAAAACACACAACACATTTTGACTTTTAATGATATTATTTTGTGTAATTCCCAAGGCCTCTTTAAAGTCTCAGCCCCCTCCTGTGTGGTAGAAATGGCAAATACACCCATTTTATAGGGGAGATGAAGGAAGTGAGACCCAATGCCGAGAAAGGGCGTATGATTCATCCTCCAGAAAGCAGTGAGTCAGAGGAGGAGAAAGAAGACCTAGGCTTCCTGACACTTTGCTCTGTTCACAAGGCCAGGCATCTTGCCTGCTGTTATTTCCAAATGCTTGATATCTTCAAAAATAAGTCAACAAACACTCACCCCAAATGGCTTACTTTGGGGAAAACTTTTTATTATGATGCAAACGGGCAAAGGATGTTGTCTTACAACTGCTGAGCTGTACCTAAAATGTTAACATAATTTATTATAAACTAGCTCTTAGCTTTCCAAGCTGTGACCTTCTCTTGAGGCTACTCTATAAATGAAGGTAATTCTGAAGAGTTAGGCTGTCAAAGAAATTAGGCAAAGCCAGAAAATCCCGCTGAGGTTGGACACATGGGCTTTATCCCACAGACCAGGTGGCCTTCTCTGGTGTTTGATACCTATTTCCAACATCTAGCTGCTGTCCTGCTGGGCAGGGACTGAGAAGGATGGAAAGAGTTGCGGTAAGCAGCTTCATGCTGGCTCAGAGCATTTTGAAATCCTGGAAAGGCCTGTCAAAAAGAAAGTGGTCATAGGTCCTGCTGTTCTTCCCCAGGGAAGAGGAAGAGGAACAAAGGGTAGCATGCCCCCAGGATGATGAAAAGGGAAGGGGAAAAGAGCCCTAGGGGCCCCAGGGAACTGGATAAGGAACAGTTCTGACCTGTTTTTCAAAACAGACCATCACGTTTACCAAGTCCCTACCAGTGTACTTATATAGAGAACCTCAGTAAAGTAACCATGTATGTTATCATCCAAGCCAGAACACTTCAGGGTGAGAGAGAGCTACTAATGATGATGCCAGGACAACGGGCATAAACTGGGAAGGCAAAACAAGATGTGCAGTTGCCTTACTTTCAGGATTGACATCAGTAACAAAGGGTCCCCTATCCACAGAGGAACCTCCAATCCACAAGGACATAAGAAGCATAAAGGTGGCATAATCCAAGGCTGGCTGGTTATACTGAGACATTATAAAAAACCCAAGGAAGGGTTGAAGGAGACGTGGCATCCAGAAAGAGGAGTTGGCATTTGAACTGAGTTTTGAGGATTTCAATATGTGGCGATGAGATTTTTTTTTTAATCCATGTGATATTTCTTTAAGGCCTCAGCCAAGGCCCGATGGCAGGGGGCATCTGTGGGGCATGATGAGGAGGCAGAGTAGATCTGATGCGGCTGCAGTAGAAGGTGTAGCGAGACCAGGAAGGGAGGGTACAGGAAGGGTACCGATATCCCAGTTGGACTTGGCTCTGATTTAGTGAACACCACGAGGGATGAGCTGTCCTTTCATAAGCAGGGTTGCACAAATCAGCTTTCCCTGTCTTGCAGTTCAGCTGAGACTCCTGAGATGTCTAGACTCATGTTGCACAGGCTGCTGCTGGTCAAACCAGGCAACCAGCTTCCCTCTAACAAGTAAAGGAGTCTCATTATTTGAGGAACCAACTACATGACATCTTCTGGTTTTAGTATGAAGCACTTTCTCTCTCCATCTAGCCACTGGAGAAGGAGGAAGTGTCTGTGTAGCAATCCAGCATGGCTAGACAGCTTGAGGGAGGTGGATTTTAGGGGCTATCCCTTTTGAATAATCAAACTTTGGAGACTTCATGGGAAGATGACCACTTGTATTCTTATTTTCCAGGAGTACAAAGCTCTAAGCAGAGTTTTGTAGTTCGTAAGTGACTTTCGTATGTGGGCCTCACAATTTTTTGTAGTGTAGATCAGGAAAGTGTTATTACTGCAAACAATTGACATATAAGAGAAATAAAGAGCCGACAAATGGGTGACGCATCCAAGGTCACACAGCAAGTGACAGAGCTCAAGTGTCCTGAAGCCAGGACATGTCCTCATGTAACAGCCATGCAGCCAGCTCTCAGAAAGAAGGAAACCAGGGAGAGGAAGAGAAAGAGGAGGAAGAGCAGGCAGAGCCAGCGGAGGGCAAGAAGAAGGGGAGAAGGGTCCAGGATGGACCTAGAAACTGCTCCCTCAATCCTTTCTCCCCGGCTCCCGGTTTTCCTTCAGGACACAAGCAAATGGGCCCTAGGCTGTGCAGGAGGGAACGGCTGCCTGGTAATCTCTCCCCAGAGGTACGAGCGTGGCCCTGAGGGGTTGCTGGGCTTTCAAAGGCCACTTGTACTTTGGGACACAGAGCAGGGGTGGAAGAGGGCCCGTCCGGGAGGAGGGGCCGGGCCTGCCTTTGGTGCCTAGAAATCAAAGCAGCCAACCTTGGGCTTTTTCTTCCTCTCACACTGAGGCACTTTTATTGGCGAGATGAAGGGAGGCAGAGCGGGCCTACAGTCCTCGCTTTGCTTTTGGAGGTTAATGACCCAGTTAGCAGCTCTTGGCTGCGTTTCCGACATTTTGCAGACATCAAGCTCCGCGTCTCTGCCAAGTACATTCTGTTCCCTGGAGCTCGTCCAATGCATCTCAGATTACTATGTAATGCGACAAAGAGAGAGAGAGGTGGCTGGGAGGGGTGGTGGGGAGCGGGCGGAGCGAGCCAGCGGGGGAAGGAAGAGGGCGGGATGCCGGAGCTGTGGGGCGGGGTTAGGGGGGACGCCACTCTTAATACAGCTGCCTCCTGGAAACGCCTCCACCAGGTTCTTATTTACTGCGCTGCAGTGATCCCAAAGTGAGGATGCAGAGGGCTCTGGCGTCCTGGCAATATTACTTGCAGAAATCCTTCGGCCGAGGGCCAAGCCCCGTGTCCCGGGCCAGGCCACCGCTGACTCTGAGCAAGGTGGGCGGGGAAGCGGAATGACAAGGAGGAGGGGCTAGGGAACTAGGCCCCGCCCGAGGGCCCTACCCTTGAACCGCCAGAGGCTGCTGCAGCCTACGCGCTAATTATAGACGTGAATGGAAAGCCGCAGCTTTTGAATGATCGTGTTGCTCGCACTGCCTTTGGAGGCTGAGGAGCAGGTGCTGCCCTGCTAGATGCGAAGTGATTCATTTAAAAGCCCTCTGACAAGCACACACACTCGGGGATGTATAGGATTGCTCTAGCTCACCCCTAGCACCGTCTGTTGGTGGATTCCAGAATTGGTTCAAGACGCCAGGGCCAGGGGACCCAGGACAGAGAGTGGGGCAGGTGGTGGTCCTTTTCCTATCTTTTTCACACCACCCTTAGAAAATTCTCCGTGAATGAGAAGAGCACCATGCCTTTTTAAACTGTTGGGAAATATGTAGTATCATGTTTTACAAATGGAGAAACTGAGGCTAAGGAGGAAAGCTGGGATGTGCCCTGGGGGTACATGGTAAACCCATGCACAACTGAGAGAGCCTGGTGTCCTGGCAGCCTGTTTGCCTTACCAGATTGGCACCCAAAGCAAGTTTTACTTCAATGACATTAATTCACAGGAGTGGATCCTCTGAATAGGAGCAGCGCCCTTATTCCCTGGTTCAGCTCCTCCCATATCCTACCTTGCACCTAACTGCTACGAGAATGGAAAGCCACGGCTTTTGAATGATCCCACACAGTAAACTTGCCAACGCCAGCTGATTCTCATTGGTCGGTAGTTCCAGGCCCAGAACTAGGTAACATGAAAACTATGCCCATTTCTCTGACAGTTATGTGTGAGTCAACCTCATATGTCCTCGTAAGCATAATATGGTGAGGAGGCAGAAGCCAGACTTTTCTTCTTCCTCAGCATCTTACATGCACCAAGCACTCGCAGCCAGCCAAGTGTTCTAATCAATGTCATGACTACTCTAGACCACACAAGCACAGTAAAGAGTTTTATACTCATTTTGACAAATCCCTACAGGAAATGGAGGGGGGAGAGGTGACTTGCTCACAATCATCTGATGATGAGTGGCCAAGTCGGAAGCCAAACCATGAACTCCCACCTCATCCTGGTCTGTGTCCAATACTCACACTGCGGTCTGCAAGGTGGGAAGGGGACAGGGGTGTGTAAGGATCCACCTCACCATAGAGAGGGGTTGCTGTAAGTGGCCAGGACTCCCTCTCTTTTTGGGATTTGGGTCACCACTCTGACACCTCCATCCATCCCAGTCCACAGTATGGAACTGCGCATGAACAGCTGCTATCTTCCCCAAGGCCAGAAAGAAGTCTCCAGTCACTGCCCCTGACTCCAAGTAACTGGGCCAGTGCCACTCACCTCCTGGACCTAGCCACATGCCCCGGCCTTTGGTGACCACTCAGGACCTAATTCTCCCATTCCCTTACCCTGGAAGATGGAGAAAGAAGCAACATCAAGTACAATGCTGAAAAAAGAAGAGAGAGAAAAGAATAATAGATGGGAAGAATATTTTAATTGTTTTTGTTTGCCTCTTGGAAGTAAGGGTTGTATCTCAGTCTTTGTAAGTCCCCACTCTACCTAACACATATACTAAGCATAGCAGACACACAGAAATGTTAAGGAATCATAAAACTTTTATGTGGCTGAGGAAGTGTGTATATACCCAGGCTGGCCATGGTCAGATCTCTCTGATAACATGGATGAGTGGTTCAGAACATGGGCTTTGCAGGTGTAAGTCCAGGCTCTGCCCTCAGTTGTACAAGATTGGTGAATTGCTTAATCTCACTAGGTTTTAGTTTTCTCGTCTGTAAAATGGGCATAAGTGTACCTCACAGAGGCAATACTGAGCAATGCTGGCAGTGCTGAGCCAGGAAAGGAGGAAAATGCTCATATGTGAGTGGTTGTCTCTATAGTCACAACCTAGTCTGGGAGCCAGATCCAGCTATGGGACTTAGGAAAGTTTTTTAACTTCCACATGCCTTAATTTCCTCAGGTATAAGCTGAGGGTAATAAGGGTACCTCCCTTATAGAGTTGTGTGAGTTAATTGAGTTAATAGATGTAGAGGGCTAGAAATAGTGCCTGGCACAGAGTAAGTACAGATGACTCTTGTTTTTAATTGGAAGTGGATAAAGCTGGAATGATGTAACATGCAAAAAGTTCTAAGAATAATGCCTACTAGAGAGTCAGCACTCAGTAAATAAGTATTACTTTTTTTCTCATCTGTAAAATGGGATTATAATAGTTTTTCTCACACAGGTTTGTTCTGAGGATTAATTTAGATGATGTATGTGAATATTCTTTGTAAATGTATAGAGGACTGTTCAGATTTTTTTTGTTAACTTTATTATTGGGGCACTGATTCCACAAGCATTGTGTGTTAACTGTGCCTGGTCCTATTTGAGATACAATAATAAATAATATCCGTGTTTTCAAGGTGGGGATAAGTAGGTAAGGTCTAGGGTGGCTACACAAATAACTATGACACCAGGCAGAGCATGGCGAGCACTCTGAATAGCACAATAAACCAAATGTTATGAGACATCAAGGAAGGGCAAGCTGATATCCATAGGCAGGGAGAGGAGTTCAGAAGTGGCTGCAGCGAGGGTAAAGGAACTTGAACAGAGCATGAGAAAAGGAGCAGGATTTGAACACATGGGGATCGAGGTGAGAGAAAGACATTCCCTGGTAAAGGGAGGTAAGCTAGGATGCCAGGCAGCAGAGTCCCGGGGGCCTTCACTGATGACATGAAGGTCAGATGAGCTGGCGGTAGTCTTGAGATGGTGATTCATGGTCCAACTGTAGAATCTCATGTAGCAGAAGTGGAAACGGAGTGGAGGAATGTTGCTCCAGAGCCAGACCCGAAGTGGCGGAAACTGGGGTGTTTTTATAACTCCTTCATAGCACCTCTCAGATTTCATAATTGCGTGTTTACTTTTGTGTTTCTTTCTTTACATTGACATGTAAGATCATGACAGATGGGAATGGGAGTCTTTTCCTTCTTATTTATCCCTAGGGCCTGCCAGAGAATTGGCACATAGTAGGAACTTGATAAAAACTTGTGCAGTAAATGAATGCTTCCTCGATCCCAGGCCTAAAGGACCACCCAAGTGGCCAAAGGTGGTCAAACAAATCTCCAAGAAAGTTTTTTCTGCCTTTAACTTCAGAAACACATGTGGTCTCAAGGTGATGGAAAAGAGTTTAAAATTCACTAAACAGGAGTACAAACTTATTTTTATGATTCCTCAAATATATCTATTTTTAGAAAATAAAGTCAGAAAGAACTGAGAAGAAAGGGAAAAGGAGAAACCTACAGCAGAAATAAAATGCTTTTCTAACTTGCCATCTCTTATTTAATTAATTTAATCAGCCACCTTCTATTTCTAGTCTACTTTTTCTTTTAAAAGAAAAAGAAAAGAAGAAAGGAAAGGAAAAATAAGAGAAGAAAAGAAATTACCCAAGAAAGCTATGCGTGGGGACAACTGGTTTTATTGTTTTCTAAAACTCGCTGTGACCTGGATGCCTCCTCAGCTCAAGCTGGAAAGTAGAAAAGAAATCCGACTCGTTTAGGTTGTTAAGGATTTGAGACAGGAGGCTCAGCCTCAGCCTCAGACAACAGGCACGGAAGAGGGGTTCCAGAACCCTGCAGGATGCTAGAGCCCTGTTTCTGCCCCCTTTGCTAGATACTGGACAGCAGAGGCACACCCTGCTCACCACTGTGGTTGGCAGAAACGTAGGCATTGCATTTAGATACCTGAAAATTGCCGTTCTGCAATTTGAAGGTCCTTGAATTTGGAGGTCCAATTTGGAGGTCCTTGAAGACCTCCTTGACTCTCTCTCGTGCTGTGCACTTCTAACTGGTGCATGTAGCCTGCCCAACCCTCTCCCATCCCGCACTCCTCCAAGCAGCCACGGCTAAAACCCCCCTGGGCCAGGCCATGTAGGAAACCCTGTGTCCTCATCCAGAAAATGATGAACTTGGGAGAAAAAAGATTCCACACAGAGCTAGATAAAATTCTCTTCATAGTAGAAAGTTAGCTTTGACTGACAGAAAGATTACACTCCTAAGTGTTTCCAAACTCAAATAATAAAGAAACCCAGCCAAGTGCCAGCCCGGTGTGAAGAAATTTCCCAAAATGAGGGGTAGCACACAGTTATGTAGTTGGTCATGACAATGGACAGCATTGTTCCTCACCAGTCATCCAGGGTCAGGCCCGGGGAAGGGTGCAGGCATGCGTAGCTCTCAAGGAGTTTTTCCTTGAAAGAGAAAAAACAAAGGCAGGATGAGAACTCAACCAGCTGCTTCCTTCAGGAGACCTGCTGAGGCAGAATAGCCCCTCACAGGTCTGCCAAGAACAAAGCTTTTAAATTACTATTGAGAAGGACACAGGGTCAGAAGTTCCTAGAATTACTTCCTGCTTGAGTCAAAGAAGCAAGGGGGAGGAGGGAGGTCTGCTGTCAGTCAGGTGGGCATGATTTTGAATCCTGACTCACACTCTGACCCTTCAAGAACTTGACTGGGTGGGTTGGGATGAGAGTAAATGATAGAAAATTGTACTGCAACAACAATTAAAATAAAAAATAAAAAATAAAATAAATAAAAAGAACTAGACTGCCTCTGGAGGGAAAGGGGGATACTGCCTTTCATGATGACTGTCAATCAACATGAGTCATTTGTTCTTTTTAATGCCCCACAGTATTTAGCTTGAGCTTTTCCATGGAAGCAAGAATGTCCCTGTAAGGTCAACAGCCCCGGGACTGGACCACAGTACCCTCCTCTGCTTCTTTTGAGGATGCCCATCATTTTTGTCTTAGTTTCCAAACTCTTTCACCTTAGATGTTGATGCTCTTCCTCCTATCATGGGAGACAGCAAAAGTGGTAGGAAACAGACCAAGTTCAAAACCCACTCTGCCACTTTCAGGCCTCTTGGTTTCCCTGGGCTTCAGTTTCATTAGTCCAAAACGAGGGGAAAGCCTTGCCTGAGGGGTCTCAGGTTGTTATGCGGAATAGATAATACACGTATATAGGGAAGGGCTGCATACTCCTAAGCTCTCCGCACACCAGAGGTTGTAATCCGGCAATGACTACACCTGTCAGGTGAATTTTCTTCTGCCCCAATTGCTTCTCCATTTTCCCTGAGGGCCCCTTGCCTTTTGCGGCTGCTCTCTGTTTCTTTCCACAGCAGAACTGACGCGTCTATGGCACACAAGGCTGCTTGACTCCTCAGTCTGTGAGGGCTGCTTGCACGGCTTCTGCTGGAGCATGTAAGACTGGAAAAGAATGCTAACTTATTCCCACCATTAATAATCCATAACAACACGTAGCCAACCTGATCAGAGAACACCGATGAACCAACCCTGCCTAGAACATTCTCAAAATAAGGGAGTTCCTTCTGATGGGTGGGAACTTGGGGTCAGTTTGTCCTGGGTTCTAGTCTCAGTGGACCACTTCCTGGCTGGGAGACCTCAAGAAGTTCACCTAACTCCTCGAAAATTCTTTATTGATATAATGCAGCTAATTATAACAACCTATGAAAAGAGTTACCAATATTAAACTAAATGAGGTAATAACTACAAAAGGGTCTGTCACACAGCAAGGCCCCCAACAAATGGATTCCCTTCCCTCCTCATAGGAACAGAGAGAAGAAGTTATAATAATAACAATAGCAGTAGCTAGCGTTTATATAGCACTTATGAGGAAGAAGGCACTGTTCTAGGAGCTTCACTTATATTGACTCAGCCCTCTCAACAACTGTTTTCACGTTCAGGTCATAGGTGGGTGAGCTGAAGCTCAGTGAGATTAAGTACTTATGTGAGGTCACGTAGGTCACGGGGGCAGAACTGCCATTTAATCCAGACTGTCTGACACTCAAAGCATCGCACTTCCATCCATGCTCTAGTGCTTCGCATGATCATGGATATTAACCCATGAGGATTGTATCTTCAGCTTTATTACGAGATCTGATACTCAGGGGTTTTTTTCCTCTTATTTATATGAAATGGCTTTCTAGAAAATGCATACATTAATTCATTTCTAATATTGCAAATGTGCTTTCCTGTCATTTATAATGACTCAGCTTCTGACAAGCTGGTTAATTGAATGTTATTTTTTCCCTGCCTAAACTACCTTTGCAAAGTTCACACACATCATGCAGTTATTTATGGTCTGCAGAAGAACATCATATATGTAAAACCAAAGAATGTTTATGAAAGATGGAATTAACAGTGATTGATTGGATTTCACTGATGAGATAATTGGGGAAATGAACAGGTAATTGCGTATTTACAGAAGAAGGTCAGGAGCAGTTTCTGGGAGGGGCCAGTTAGATTCATTCCAGAAACCTTAGCTCAGCCTTTTCCTCCCCCAGAACTACCCCACTGTGAAGCAGGAAGGAAATCACCTTGTCTCATTTTCTTATGGCTGATTCACTTTTCTCACAAAAGCTGTGCTCTGATCTGATTTACTCTGGCCCCTCCAAAGGCTCAGAATAAACCAAACCTCAGCTGAGCCTCAAGGGTACTGCACCCTTGCCAGGCTCCAGACCACTTCTCCAATACCCTTTCAGACCCTGCTCTTCCCCCAATCACTTTCTGAGCTCTTCCTCCCCTGGGACTTTGCATAGACAAGCCCCACCCCTGTTCACTCTGCCAATGTTCTAGTATGTTTTCAGGACTGTTTAAACTGTGTTTCCTCACATGTATGCTCCGGGTACCTCCAATTCAGAATTAACCTTTCTTTGCTCTAGTTTCCCACTGCATAGAATTATATCTCTATTTTAGTGTTAATCACCGATCAGCTTGCATTAAATTTTGTGCATATGTCTGCTTCT
This sequence comes from Phyllostomus discolor, assembly GCF_004126475.2. Taxonomy (NCBI): domain Eukaryota; kingdom Metazoa; phylum Chordata; class Mammalia; order Chiroptera; family Phyllostomidae; genus Phyllostomus; species Phyllostomus discolor. Next base: position 48,246,377 of record NC_040904.2, on the reverse strand, counting down.
TCCACCAGAGTAAGCCCTTAATGGTCAGGGTGAAAGTCACATTTATCTCTGAACACCACACAGTCCTTGAAAAACACAATTTCTGGTAGGAGGAAGCTTTCAGTAAATTTCAGTTCACTCAAGTTGAGCTTCTCATGCAGCAGAGTGGAATCACTCCGTGACAGCCCATCCCCGAAAGCTAAACCAGCCAATAACCAGCTCCCACAGTGATTCTAGGACATCACACGCTACCAGTCTGAGAGCCAGAGGGAAAACTCAGCTTTAAGTATCTAGAGATTGACTTAACCGCAGGAGTCATACCAGCAGAAAGTGTGATTGTGATTTCTCTTATTATCCAGAGTATATATAACAATCATTACAGTGATAAATTAGTGGCAGGAGCCATTGATTTTTAGAGAGGAAAATTGATAATGTACAATGAAATTTTATGTATAGACTCTTATCCAGGTATTCTTTGCATGTGCTTCTTAATAATAAAAATTCACTCTATAGCAATTTATAGTTGGTACAACAACATATGATTTCATCTTCATACCAACAAAAAGAAGCTCCACGCATCACCAATTCATAGATAAGAAAACAGAGGACCAGGCAGACAAAGAGACAAAGAATTGCTTCGTGCTGAAATTGGATCTCAAACCCATGACCCCTGTCTATATCCTGGGTCTCTTCTCCCAGGCATTGTGCTCTAGACTGAATGTTTGTGTCCCCCCAAATTCCTATGTTGAAATCTAATCTACAATTTCATGGTATTGGGAGGGGGGCCTTTGGGAGGCAAATAGGTCATGAGGGTGGCACCCTCATGAATGGGACTAGTACCTCAGAAAAGAGACCCCAGAGAGCTCCCTCACCCCTTCTACGTGTGAGGTCAGAGCTCTCTGAACCAGGAAGCAAGCCTCACCAGACAGTGGATCTGTCAATGCCTGGCCTTGGACTTCCCAGCCTCTAGAACTGGGAGGAACAAATGTTTGTTGTTTAAGCCACCCATACCCCCTGTCTATGGCATGTTTGTTATAGCAGCTTAAACAGACTAACACATTGACAGGGATCCCAGGACCCTCCTTGGGGCAAGGTTTTCAGGTGAGCAGCTCTCTCTCCAGGCCTGGGGGTTCTTGTCGAAGGTCTGTGTGTGGGTTTATGCCACCTCAGCCATGCTGGTCGAGCACGCTTTAGGTGTGTCGGTGCTCTGGAACTGTTTGTTCTGGTGCTGTTTAGTATCCATAGTTCTCTGACAACATTTCAGGGACTTGCGTGTTTTTATCCAAGTCCCCTGTTTTCAAGAAATAACCTGTGACCTCACTCTCTACCTTAACCCCACATGAAAAATACCTTCTTACTCTCTCAGATCTTCTTGCAAAGTGAAATTGGTGACATAATTGTAGTCAAAGGAGGAGCTGTTCTAAGTGAGCTAAATATTTGTCTATTCTAGTAAGACATTAAATCCCAGTACAGGCTGTGGTTGCCTAAAGCAGAGCTTGGCGCTCACACAGAAGGTGTTCAATGCCTATTTATTGTTGGATAAAGTGAATAAAACAAAAATAATATTAATGAGCATATCACTTAGAGTTGTGGAGGTAATCGCAGTAAAAACTAGAGTAAATATGGTTAGATGTTATTGCCTGTGAGTAAAATGATAGCTGGTGAGAAGGGTATGTATCAGGGGACTGTTGCTTCTATTATATGCCTTTTGGAGTGTTTGAATTATGGGAGGAGTCTGCTTCATCCAAATGGAAGCCTCTTCTTGGCCTTTTTACCTGCAAACTGCACTCCGCCACACACCCCTGAAAACTGAAATGTGCCCACCGGGGAACACAGAAGCCTGGGGGCTGCACATGTTTTAACCATGTGGCTTTATGATGTTAATAAAAATTCAAATATTATATGTTTCACAAATCAGGCAATTTAGATTCTTTGTGACTTGTGGTTTCTGAGTTGCATAAACAGAGGATCTAAAGCCTCCAGTGAGAGTCCTGTGTCCCATTCTCCTTCCTGCAGCCTGGAGCAACAAGGCCAAATGGAAGAAATAAACAAATGCCAGCAGGGGACCACACAGCCCTTTCTACATGTGTCACGCCCTTTCTTTCAGTATGGTTTGCTGAATGCTGTCCCATCAATTCTCTCAATGAGCCTATCCCCTACCCCCCACCCCTCAGCCCCTGCTGTCCATGTTGAGTCTCAGGCCTCCTTAACCCAGGGCAGCACAGCTCAGTAGAGGGCAGCGGGAGAATCCCCCTGCTGGTCTAACAGAAAGGGCCTGGGACATGGCCACCTGTGTCTGATTAGCTGGACATTGAGACTGAGTGAGGATGGCATCCCATACTGGAAATGACACAACTGAAGCCAAAGTTCAAAATAAATGTTTAAGCCTGAAATTACAGAAGAGGGACAAAGGGAGGAGATTTGCGCGCTGGGAGGGCATCTGCTGCCAGGTGGCAGTGGGTCCCTGAACAAGTCACTTCTCTGAACTACAGGCGGCTTCCACAGAGATGAGGACACAATCCAAACCTCATGGGGTGGATGTGATAGTCGGAGGAGATCCTGGGCTTTAAAAAGCTGCAATACAACGCCCTGTATATTTTGAAAGATTTTTGTTGTACATTGAGCTGGAAGGTGGAAGAGAAATTGGTTTTTTCCCTGGTCTAAAACTTTGAGTCACAGAGCAGCTAACTCAGCGGCTTTGGGGCAGACATCGGGGGAGGGATTCTGGCCTGCTGCCTCCTGTCCCAGTTGTTAAATCCCAGCACATTGTACCAGAATAGAAGATATCCTATAGATGTAATCTCTAAAGCAAACTCAGAGGAGTCTGCATGCTGCTCTCCAAGCCCTCCCGAGGACCCAGGGGAGTCGTGCTGATTTTCTCAACTGTGCTTTCTCCCCAAGGCTTAACCTTACAGAACCAAATTTACAAAATATGCATCAAGGGTCTATTGTTTCTGGGAAAGATCCCTGGCATTTAGCTGAATCCCAACAACCCTGTGAGGCAAATGCTATCATCACCCCATTTTCAAGATGAGGACTGAGGTTGAGAAAGATAAAGTGAGTTACTCAAGCCTACACTGATTTCAAGGCCAGATCTCCTCTGTCTGAGCTCCTTGCTGTGCTGATCAGATGTGGGGCCAGAATGCCAGCCTGTCTGGCGTCAGAAGCCAAGCCTCAGGCTAGGTTAGGCCAAAGGTAGGCAGACACAACACCATCCTCCCTCCCTTCCTGTAAATTATGACCTCTCTTAGGGAGGTTCTAGAGGCTTCCAGGGGCCTTCTCTAACCCTGCTGCCAGCTAGGAGGAAAAAATGACAGGCTTTGCCTTCTCAAGTCTGTTCCTGGCTTCTCTGCTCCAATGGGACTTTGCAAGGTGCTTTCATAACCACAGTAAATCTTTAAGGGTGTGGCAGGGCACCCTATTCAGGTGGCATACCCACCTCAGACTTACTCAGGGCTGAGTAGGCACAGCCTGTGCAGTTTCCCAGTCAGCATGGCTGATTTGAGAGCATCCTGGTTCCCCTACAGGTGACTGGGGACACCTACTATAGGTTCCAAAAAGGGTTGGCTCTTGCTCTCTGGTCAGGGCAGGACTCAGAACATGCGGCTGTCATCCTGGAGGTGGGGTAATCATCATATCCTCTCAGGATCTCGGGAGGTCCTGTGATCTTAGCCTCAGGGTATATCCTATCTACCTCATCCCTTGACGATATAGAGTTTATTTCAAGATTAGAGGACACCTGTAAGGCAGAAATGTCACTGACTCATTGGATCAGGAGAAAGCTGTGGAGCCAAGGTTGCATGGAACACATTCCTCCATTGGTGGTGGGCATGGGAGCCCCCAGAGGCCTACCAGGTAGTTCTGCCCCTTATTTCCCAAGGCAGCTTCACCTGTTATGGTTATACTTCAGGGCAGCATAGGTGTCTCTAGTTCCCACTCTGAGCCACGAGGAGAAATATAGGCCTCAGGGGACTTCCCAGCCATAGCCTCATCCTGCCTCTGTGCCCATGCCCTGGAGCTTCCCAGTCTGGGTTTGGGAGAGTGAGGGGCCTGGGTCTATTGCTGTAGGGGCCTTAGGCCCACAGGCCAGGCTGAATCTGTGTCTGGTCATGGGCTGCAGAAAAGGACCTGATCATTGCCTGGGGCCAAGCACAGATGGGAAGGAGCTTCTGGAAGGGCTGAGGGCATGAGTTAGCCAGCTCAGGGCTGCTGTGGGGGAAGATGGGCAGAAACCACAGCTTAGGCTCCTCTGACCTCAGCCTCTTATCATTCAGATAAGAAGCAGGTTGGCTTTTGCAGCCCCGGGCAGTGAGTTGGTAGGGATCTAATTCTGAAAGGGCAGTTAAATGCAGCTGAGGCAGACAGGGATCCTCGCTGGGCCTGTGTATGCAGCCAGGAAAGGGATTTCTGGGGCTGGAAATGGGCAGGATCTCCCCCTCAGCAGAGTGAAGGCTTCAGGGTTCGTGCAGTCACAGAACTTTTAGATGCTCCAAAATCTGAGGGTTCTCACCACCAAACTGAACTGGAGGTAGTTCAGAATGTGCAAATCTTCCAGCACTCAATGGAAGGAAAAGGACTTGGTATTGCATAGAACATGGTTGGGCTTGGTTGGGGGCTGCAGGAGCCATTTCCTTCCCTTGAAGCCTCTGGACTCTTGTCCCGGGCTCACCTGGGTCAAGCAGGAGAGGCCACTGATGGGTTTCTATTTTACAGGTGGAAGGACTAAGTTGTGAGAGTGTGGTTTAGTGTAGCTGTCCTGGCCAGACTGACAGGGAATGAACATTTGAGTTCAGTCAACCCCTTCCTCCTCCACATCTCTAACCCGAAGACTACAAAAATCCCAGACCTGTGGACACAAGAAACTTGTCAGGAGAACATAAGTGTAGGCAAAGGGAGAACATTACCTGCTAGGTGCTAAGTTGGGAAGGTCTCAGCAGGCTCCTTGGTGGCAAGAAGGGCAAGGGAGCATGGTTGTAGATAAGCAGTGATCAGAGATTCAGGCAGTTATTGAGGTTGGGGGACCCAGGAGCAGCTATACATTCCCTCACCTGGGCCAAGCTCAGGGCTAGGCTAGGTCCTTTTAGGGTAGGGAACAGGAAGAGAAAGGATGTTGGCAAAAGATAGGATCCATTTCAAGAGTTTCTAATGGCAGGGCCTCAGGCAGAGGAGGAAGAGGATTGAACTCAGGATCTAAGCGCCTGCAGAGGATGGCAGCCCCAGGGCCCAGCAGGACAAGCAGCCAGGCTGACATGGTGCTAATTTCCCAGAGCTACTGACCCACGGCTTCTTAAATTCTAACTTACTTTTTTCTTAGTAAAAATAACATTTACCCAACACAGAACCTAGTGCCAGGCTGAGACTTTCCCAGGCCTGCGTGGAATCTGGTACAGGTTACTGAAAGGAGCCTAGGAAGCCAGGAGAGGCTCTGTAGAGCTCAACTCCACTGTAAAATCCATGTTTGACTCCGAAATCCCATCATCTCCTTGGGTCTTAGGACCCCCAGTGAGAAATGAGGGTGTGGGGTTATGGCAGAAGCTTCCACACTGCTTCTGGGAAGCCCAGTGATCTGAGGAGGGGCCTCACTGGCCTCTAAGGGGTCAGATGAGGGAAGCTCAGAAAGCGAGACAAGCAACCCTATACTCCAATTGCCTAGAGCAGTTCCATTTTTAAATTGAGTATGTTGAATGTTTATATAAGATTTTAGGTGGAAGGCACAACAAGAGGAGTAAAAACGGAAGGACAGGGTAAAGAAAGAACAAAAAGAAAGAAAAAAGACAAATGAGAGTGCTGAGCTAGATGATCTCTGAGCTGTCTCAGTCCTGTGGTTCTCTGAATCACCACAGCGTTCTTCTGCTCACATTTCAAGGACCACTTCTATTCCTTTCTGCACTCCTCGCTTGGAAGGATTCATACATATGCCTAGAAAAAGCCCCTGGTTAGATCTCATTGCCCAGCCCGGAGGAGCGCTGGCTCACAGAAAAGGAAACTGGGGTGGGTAGATGTGGGCTGGGAGAAAGGAGATCTGAGGCCTCAGCTGTAAATCAGGCTCGGAGGTTTGGGCTCCCTGCTGTGTGGCTGCAGATGCCCCTCTCCACTCCAGAAACCTGCACGCTCACACCCAGGCCAAGGAAGCGTGCCCAGCTCCCTGGCTGCCCCTGGACACTGGGCCCACTCTGAGGAGTTGTTTTGATTTTCCAGGAAAAAGTATTCAAAGCCAAACTTTCCCTCCCCAAGAACAACATAGGCAGGGATTTTCGATGTGCCTGGGAGATGATGGTTCTGGGAGGCTCTTTGCCATCGCCTGGCCACGGAGACCTACAGATGACATCCACACTCGAATCAGTATGTGAGGTTCATAAATGCTCTTTCTTTTTATTCTAAATACTCCCCACTCTTGCCAAGTCCCCGGGCTTACTGATTTATTTTTAATGGTTTCATTCTACCATTTCCCATTCTGACTGTGTTGTGTACCTGTCAGTAACCAGTTCACATGTCCAGGAATTCCACAGGGTCTTGGAGATGTGGCAAATCCAGACTGAAGTAAGGATTCCCTTTATGTGCGCACACACCATCCCTTGAGAGCTTTCTGCTGCTCTCCCACGCAAGAGGAGGATTACTTGAAACCAGCTGAGAGTGAAGGAGAGTGGAACGAGCAGTAGTCTGGGAGTGCAGAGAGGAATTCCCTAGAGCCAGCACTGTTGACCCTCCCTCTGGGTGAGCAAGTGAGTCACTTCTTCTTTCCAGGCCTGCCTCCTTCTCTGTGAAATGAAGGGGATCCTTCACTCACTCAGCTGACATTTACCACATGCCCGTTCTCTGGTGAAGTGGTTCTCCTTGACCAAGGTCACAGCTAAAGTAATGGCACGGAAAAAAGGCATATCAGACAAATTAACTCTGGAGATCACTAGGGTGCAGGATGTCAAAGCCACTTTTGCCTCTGGAAAGGAAATGGATTGGACATATTCTCATCCCTCTGAAAGCTTGCAGTGCAATGAAGGAGAGTGTCGTGTTGAAGGACAGTCACTTAGTGAGGTAAATGTTTCCATAGCCGTTACCCAGCTATTGTGGTGATACAGAGGGGCGGTCCTACAGTGTGTCCCAGAAGAGGTGACAGCTAAGTAGAATTTTAAAGACTGAGCCCCAGACAAAAAAAGGGAAGGAAGGCAGATGGAAGAATATGGAAAGGAGAGAGTTGGGTAGGTTGGAGAATTTCAAGTAATTGCCTGATGAGGAACCCTTGTGGGGAGAAGGGAGGATGGGAAGAGGAAGTAAGACATTAAGTAAATCACACCTCCAGAATCCTGTGTATGTCCAGTTATGGGGCCTAGATTTTGTTTTTGTTTTGTTATTCCCCTCCTCAAATTCCATAAGAAAACACTGAAATGCAGGAAAATAGCCTATGACGTCTGTCTTTTAGCCATCTCACACTGGCTGTCTGGAAGGGGATGATGAGGACAGGAAAAGAAATGGAAGGAAGGGAGATCACTCAAGAAGCGAAGGCAGAGGCGATGGTGACGCAAGCAGGGTCGGGCACCATGGAAATGAAGAAGAGGAAGTGAAATCAAAGTGTATTTATTGTAAGGTCCGTGACTAGATGAGCATGTTCCATTTCTAACTTTCTAGGACTCCACAGCTAAAGAAATCTCCGGGCGCGTATTTCACCTCCCATTTTACCCACCCCTCCTGCCACCTCCCACACGCTCCAGTCTGGCTGGCCCCTCCCCCTCAGAGGCTTGATAATAGGTGTGGCAGCGGGCCCAGGCGGTCCCACCATCTTCTCCACCAGCATGTTCTGCTGCCTGAGCAGTTGGCCGCCAACGTGAGTGTTAATTGGGGAGACATCTGAAGTGACCAGACTGGTTACGCCGCCGCCATGATAGACACGCTCCATCTGCTCCAACAAGTCGCATCCCACTGCACACATGAGGCCAGCCTGGTTCGCTGCGCCCAGGGCTTGTTAGAAGTGAGACTCAGAGAAGTTGGATTCACAGGCTTTTAAACTGAAAACTGCCTCAGAGAGTGTTGAGTCCACACCCTTTGGTTTGATGAGGAGAAAAATAAGGCCCAGTCTTGCCCAGGGTTACACTCAGAGCTCATGGCCAAGTTTCAGGACCTGTCTGTCCTCTGCCCTATGTAGGTGGGTAAGGAACAAAGCTGGGAATTGAGCTTCTAAAATCATAAGCTGGCAAATATAGTTCCCTGCAGAGATCTGCTCAAACTATCTAGTAACTAGTAAGTGGCAGAACAATTTCATGATGGAGTTTTGTATGGAATCAATCAATTTCTTAGAAATTTTTAATTCAAACAATTCTATTATTTAGCTAGAGGAGACTTTACAAATAGTATGTTCAGTGGTTTTCTCACTGGTATTTGCTTATTTGTTTTTGTTTTGTTTTAGTAGCTGAGCCTTTCTCAGGTGATGAAATTGAGTCTTAGAAAAGGGAGCACTTGGGCAAGATGACATAATAAATAAGTGACAGAGTATAATTAGAACCAAGCTCTTGGAACCCCAAGCACACATTTCATGCCCATTATTTTATTTCGTCTTCACAACCACCTCATGGCCACCCACGCCCCATCCAGTCTTGGTAGGATCAGGGAGGAGGAGCGTTCCATGATGGATAAGTATCTGTCTTATTTCAAGCCCTACAGTCAGTCTTCCAAGATAGATTCCGTTCATGTGACCTGATTATTGTATGGCATTTTCTGATTATTTATTCACATTCACATGTATATAATCCCATGTTCACTGAGAAGAAGGTTGTATATGCTCACTTCACAGAAGACAGAGAGAAATGAACTGCCACACAATCAGTAAGTGAGAGGGCCAAGATCTAGCTGTCTCTGTTTCTACCCCATCCAGGGACCCCCGCGTCCTGTGCAGTTACCGCTTGTCTGGAGACTACTCACACTAGTCAGTTGCCTTTGTGGACTGAATTCCAGTGGTGAACAAACAGAGAGCCCTGTTGCTAAGCTGCCGGATTACAAACAACACTGCAACTTCCTGAATTGTAGTTCATCAACAAGGGAGACGGAAGTCATTAAAGAGACCAATCTGGGACTTGTAATTAACTAGGAGCAAAAGCATGTTGAGGAGCCAGCAACAATTGGAGGTCTCAATAAAGAAAAGAGGGAACTCTCCCTTCTGAAAGTCCCCCACCATGCAGCCCCATCTTGGCCTTCTCTGCTGCCTGGTGTGCTGAGAAGCTATACATGTCTGAACCAGCCCTGCCAGAAGGACAAAGGGAAATCTATATCCTTTGTCCAAAGGTGTTAATGTCAGCTCCTGGAAGACCCTGGTCATCTGTGGGCCCAAAGCACAGCCTCCATCTGGATGGGAGGGAGAGGACAGGCCTATAGGAAGCTCAGAACTGGGTCAACCCTACCCCCACAAGCACTTTCATAAGAGGTAAAATCTGGCTGGAGTGATCCTGAGAGGGAAAGAAAAGCAGTGGAAAATGCAGTGGTAGCAGGGCCATGGCTTTTTATGGAAGGGGGTTTCGAGTGCATTCTCATTTAGCCTATTTTTGATTGTATAGTGATTGAGTCCCTTGGTAATGACAGCTGCCTGATTCTTGGAAGCTGTCCCATGATAATAATAGTGATAAAAATAAAAAGAATAGTAGCAATAATAATTAGTATAAATATTATATTAAAATAACTACTGTTACTTTAAGGACAGCTAACAGACACAACCAGTTTTTAGTCTGCCATAGTCTTTACTTCATATGGCATTAGCTTTTCACAAAACCCGTAGGAGCTAAGTAAGGCAGGAATGGCAACCACACTCATTTTACAGAAGAAGAAACTGAGGCCCAAGACTAGGGGTGGGCTGCCCAAATTACAGGGTAAATTAGTGGCAGAGTAGCCAGGATTTGGAGGTGAGAGAATGGAGGAAGAAAGGACTTTGCACCTGCTAAGTCCCAGTAAAGCAGGTCCTGATTTCTCTTGGGAAAGTATGCATGTTGCTCATCCCTCTAGGCAGGTGACATTGAAAGGCTGCCCTGTTGAATGGGGGAGTCAAGACTCCCAGGGATCCAGCTGTGGATGTGGAGTGTAACTTAAGAGAGATACTTTAAAAGGGGAGATTCTGGTCCCTGCGCCCAGCAGAGTGGACAACATCCACTGATGCCTTGGCCCCCCTTACACGACAGAAGCCACAGAGTTGATGGAAAGAATTAATAAGTAGTTGCATATACACACATCTCTAAGCATTGCTCTTAAAGGTCACACTTACATCTTACCCTGTTCATACCTGCCCTGTGCCCATGTGAGCTCCTCATTGTCTAGGGCTTATCTTTTTCTTCTCTGGATCACTGGTGCCCATTCCATTGCTGGGCACATAGTTCACTGCATGTTGAGTTCATGAACCCATAAAGGAATAAACAAATGTGGCAAGAGCCAACTGACTTCGGGGTGGAGACATGTTGAGCACAACTTTTAACTGAAATAACCCGCTCCTTCCTGCCGAGAACTTGGTCTCCGTGTGTTTTCACCTGTTAGACCACTAATATTTACTCCACTGGCAAGTTCAGTAAGAACAAAACCATGTAGAGTCTGAATGACAAAAGGTTGAGTAGCAGCAAAAGCACCAGTGCCACTGAAAGGGGCTGCTCAATAAATGCCACACAGATTTACCTGTCACATTCAGCCTGGCAGCATCACTAACCTGGAAAAACCAAACGCCTAAAGCGATGCCCAGGTATTAATTCCAGCCCACCTAGATTCACATATACAACAATTCCAGTCTGGTCCTGGGATTTCACCCAGAAGACCATTTGATTTAAATTCAAATACCCCAAAGAAGGCTTTTGATTTCAATGAAAAAGGCTTATTATCCACTGACATGTGCAAAGAAAGCCCTGTGTTAGGCACCCAGGGGATAAGACAATCTGATTCTTTTCAAGGTCTTTATGACAGTGTGCAAGACAAGATAGTACCAGGCAAAAACAAATAAATGCTAAGTTGAGAGCATTAGTTTCCTATTGCAACTTTAACAAATTTAGTGGCTTAAAATGTCACAAACTTGTTATACAGTTCTGGAGGACAAAAGTTTAAAATGAGTTCACAGGATTCCTTCTGAAGGCTCCAGGGGAGAATCTCTTTCCTCACCTTCCCCAGCTTCCAGAGGCCTCCTGCAGCACTTGGGTCCTGCCCCACCCTGCCTTCAAACCAGCAGCATAGCATCCTCTCTCCTCTCCAACCTCCCGCCTCCCTTTTAAGGGACCCTTGAGATTAGACTGGGCCCACCTGGATAGTCCAGGAAAATTTTCACATTTCAAGATCCTTAAATTAACCACATCTGCAAAGTTTCTTTTGTCGTGTTAGATAACATAGGTCACAGGTTCTGGGGATTAAGACATGAGCGTTATTGGCACCACTATTTTTTTGACCACATGAAGCATTAATCAGATGCTTCAGAGGACAAAGAAAGCCATGGTGAATTTCAAGAGGATTAGGAAAGATGTGACAAGGGAAGTGACATTTGGATAGCTCTTAGAGAATAGTTAGGATTCTCCAGGACAAGAAGTCAGAGAAAAGGATGACAAATAATGCGGTGAGAGTGGAATATTATATATATGTAGGAGGGAAGCTAATGATATCGTCCAGGCCAAAGTGAACTGGACTATGAATGCCACCTGAAACCATGTGTGTTCCTTATGCAGAGAGAGACCTCAGACATTTTTGAGAAATGCTCTGTCCTTCTGAAAATGATCCTAGCAATAGCGTGGAGGGTGTACAGGAGAGACAGGAGGCTAAAGGCAAGGTAACCAATTTGAATTTGTTTCAATAGCCAAACCAAGTGACCATTAGTCATAGGGCTGGAAAGGGGGAAGATTTAGAGACACTGAAGAAGCAAATTTGTCAGGATTTGGTAACTAATTATATATAAAAAGTAAGAAACCTGGAAGAGACAGAGCTATAAATACAATAACTTGAATTGATACCCTTGTGTTGATCGTTAGTTAGATGATCCATTAGCCAAAGCGTGCATGGGAAAAGGAGCAGGTCTGGGAAAGAAGGGGGATGAGCTCAGTTCAGGACAGGCTGTTGAGTCCAAGGTGCCTGTGGGGCTCCCAGGTAGAGGTGGCAGCAGAAGTTTCACAACTGGACCTTAACTGAGAAATCAGGGCCCCGTTACATCTGTTTGTCTGGTATAAGGTCATAGCCGACATAAGTTTTTAAAATGACTCACTGGAAATTGTCATCAATCACATGGCAGAAATTTCAGTTCTTTAAATTGCAGAAAGCATGACAAGAAGACATACCACTACCCCCAAGCTAGCGTTTCCAGACATGACATTTTGACATGACACAATGAAAGAGCTATTATGGGTGCTTTTTTTCTGAGAAACAAGAGTAGTGCCCTCTGTGCTTGTGATCATAGGCAGCCTGTGTGGGGCTCAGGCCTGTGAGCAGAGGCAGAAAAGAGTGGGTAAGAAGACAGAATTCTTTAGGGGGTGGACTTACCCCCATCCATACATATATGTACGTGTTCTAACCAAACCCTCCTTCTGCTTTTCTGCCTCCATTACTTATTACCACTCCTTCTACTTAGATTGCTCTTTCCTCTTTTCCATTAAGGCTCACCTCAAACGCCACCTCCTCTGGGAAGCCTTCCATGGTTCACATTAAAGGAATAATGCTCTCTCCCTACTATTGGTTACATTTCTGTTATGATTCTCTGCCCATAGTATCTATTACTTTGTATTATAATCTTCTGGATATTTAAGACTGTCTTCCTCACCCAACTCAGAATTTCTTGAAAGTGCAGATTCTGCCTGATCTATTTCTGTGAGCATGTTAGCACCTTACATAATGCCTTGCACTCTGTCAGTGGTCCACAAATGCAGGACGAATGGATAAAATGGTCACTTGTGCACTTATATTATCCCCCCCCACTCTCTCCCACTCTTTAATAAATAGACTTTGTGTGGACTTGTATGCAAGGGTCAGTTCTTATTAAACATCCAAACTACTTCCCATGAATACCTTTCATTTGACTGGAGCTCAGTCAATCATTGTTGAACTCATTTGTCATGATGGTATGTGATTTACAGCAGAGAGACTTAGATATGATTGAGTAGGAGACTATTCTCCGTGGCGTGGGCCCAGCTCCCACTGGGAGATGCACAGGACCCATGCCCACGGATAGGTTCTCCCATGGGGAATCAGGCCTGCAATGTGCCTAGGCTGCTTTGAGTCTTGCTTTTTGCTAAAAACTCCCTCACCCTGAATTGAGGACATTTACTGCAAAGTAACTTCCTAAAATCCATGCTAAACCTTCCAAGGATGAGTGTAACTGGTTCAACCACTTTTGCCTTTTCATTTGCAAATATCCCTCTTCTGTGATGTGATCATCGGCATTGGCTCCTTTGTTTTTCTGTAAGAGGTAACCACCTAAAGCGAACTGGTGCATAGTAAATGGGGACCGTCATGTAATGTGCAGAGAGATAGAAATAAAGGCCTGTCATGGTGGAGGCTGTGGCTTTTGCTCCCCTCAAGAGAAAAGCCATGCTGTCCCTTTGCCTCCGCTGGACTCAGTAGTCCATGTGAATGTCTCATTTCACCCATAATGACGTGGACACTGTGGGTCAGTGTCTGCATCATGATTGTGTTGAACCAGTGTGCTATGAAAACTTCAGAATGGTCCAATCTTAACCTAGGCTTGGGGGAAGCAAGGCATCTGGGACCCTGGATAGAAGATCTGGGCAAGAAGCAGGTAGATCTTGGTTGACTGGGCAGACATATGGACTAAGGAGGAAAACCAGCACGCATCAGTGAGTACAGCAAAGGAAGGCTCAAGTCCCAGCTTCTAGGCCAGGATTGATTTCTGATTAACCCTGTGAGCTTGAGCAAACTTTTCCCTGACTAACTTCTTCCCATTACTCAAGTTGCTACCTACATGTTGTTTTCTCATAGAGGCGTTCACTGATCATTCAAGCTATCAAAGCACTGCCCCCACACACATTACCTTATTTTTGATTTGTTATAATACCAGAACAGTACAAGATATCATTGTATTTATTTGTTTATGTGCCTACTTCCTGCTTTCCCTACTAGAATACAAACAGATTGAAGGTAGGAATTCTGCCGGTCTAGTTCATATCTGTGGCCTCATATTTGTGTTTGCCATATTCTAGGTACTCAATATTTGTTGAGCATTTGACTATTCTATAAGATAGAGGTTGGAGAGCCAAAAGAAATAATTTCTTTAGAAGTTCTGTCTCTCCTAATTGTACAACTATACATATCATTCTGTATACCTCTCATGCCCTTAGAAATTCTGAAATATAATGCAAAATTAAGTCCCCATCATTACCATAATGGCTTTTTGTTTGCTATATAGTTGGTGGCCTTTCTCTAATCCTTTTGCAAGCCTCTTAACCAATGTGTCAATAATATCCCTTGTTTTTGTTGAGGACTGTACTTTAAAATGCATTCTCTTACTTGATCTTATAACCGTCTATGGGGGAAGATATTGTTATCTTATTTTACAAGTAAGAAAACTCAAAGCTCAGGGGGGGTAAAGTGATGTGCCCAGGATCACACAGCTGGACTGTGCCAGAGACTCCAGGTGTCTTGATCTCAGGTCCTCTGCTTTCCTACTAGACCTCACAGCATCTTACCCAACCTGTAAAGTAAATTTCTGTACTGTATGAACAACAGTTGTTTGTAAACAGTTGAAAAACAGTTGCTGACTCCTCTGTGCTGGCCATATGCAGGTGGGTTCACTGAGCCAGTTAATCCTTTTCGCCAATGAAAGACAGGTTCAACTGCCGAAACACTGGGCAGCAAGGCCCAGGGGGAAAGGGACTGTTACAGTGGAGGGTGCAACAGTACCTAGGTAATCACCCACTTTTTAGCTTTTTTGCGAAGAAATGGAGAAACTGAGGCCCAGAGCAGCAAGTGACTTCCCAGTTCTCTTGAATTTGGGTCTTTAACTCATTGTGCCTTAAATACTCAGTGTTTCACGAAGACACAGAGTCAGTCAAAACTGGAGTTTGTGCTTTAGAAAGGGGTGGTCCTGGTCTGCATTTTCCCGGACATTGTGGGGAAAGTCTGAGTTGAAGAGGCAACAAGAAACAGGAGCCTCTTCTCTCAGGAAGTTGAACAGAGGGCAAACCTAGGCCCCTCGGAGAAAATCCCACAGCAAAGATGCTCTCGGGAGTTCTGGGGGACCTGAAACCGCTGTCCCTTGAGGAGTGAGTGTAATGGGAGCCAGAGGGTCTCTGATCCTAGCTATACTGCTGCCTTTACCTGCACAGGAGGGCGGGATACTGGCCAGGCCCAGGTAAACCGAAGTGGTGCCCTCAGTGGGGTGAGGACCCACCCCAACAGTCCCAGACCTAGACGGCCTCCAGAGACACAGGTGCAGGATTGGATTCTCCCTACACTCACTGAAAAAGACGAGCTCAAGCCCACCATTTTCTCCTCAGTAGACTCAGTAGTGGCAGGACAGCCAGGCGAATTAAAGGGATTTCTTCTGGGATAGGTGCAGAGCACAGTGGAACATTATCATGGTAGTTTACTGTTAAAGAAATGGACCACTTTACCAAAAAACAAGGCAAGAAAAAGATGTTCTCTGATTTTTGGTGATGAACCGTATTTTCTCAGTGCTTAAAGCACAGTATATACAATCAGCATTTTGCACTTTATTAAATGTTTTCATATTATCATATTGCTTCATCCTGAGAATTACCCTGTGAGGGAGTCAAACCAGTACACATTCATTCACCAGGTGGGTTACCAGGTAATTATGAAGACTTTATTCTGTGCCAGGAGCTGCACCAGATGTAGGGAACACATGTGCAAAAATGTGACAGAAGGGGAAACTGAGGCTCAAGAAGATAAGGTGATTTTGCCAGAGAGCACAGAGCTATTCATTGGAGGAACTGGAACTCACACCCAGATCCGCCATGTGGCTCGGGGCTGTCCCTTGTCGACACAACCCCACTGCCCATTTCTGCAGGCGGCAAGAATTCAAAGTGATGATCATCCCTCTCCTGCCACTCTCTCCCTGTTCCTTTCTTCTCCTGATTTACATATTGCAAAATGATGAAATTATACAGTACATAATTCCAAAGCAACTCTGCTGCTTAAAAAAAATGGGGAATGGAGTAATTAGGCAGAAAGGATTCTCAATTAGGCAGCGGATTCTGTTTCTAAAGCAGTAAATGGGGAAGAGATATTTTTTTAACTGTCTCTTGAATATATTGCCACAAAATGACTGCTGCCTCCGAGAGCTGCAGAGTGGCTCTGAACTGTAACCTTCTGAGATGTCTTCAAAGCGATATTTCGTGCCTGTGTTTCCTGCCTAGTTCTAGATTTTCAGATTTCAGAGATAACCTCACACTTTAGGATCTCTGGCACCATGCTAGGTAGTCAAGACCACCACCTAGTTCCAGGTGTCTTCTCTAGTTTTCTTTGTTTTAAGGTGGGAAATGTGAGCACGAACATCCAGAGGTTTTGCCAGGACCCTTTGAGCTGGGCAATAGCAGAAAATGATGGAAAGTACTGGGCTCTCCAGGGCTGGCCCTGAATACCTGATAAGCCATCTTCATGTTGGGGGGCTCTGCAGAATTCCACACCTTGAGCTTTATAGAGCTAATGAACATTGCGTAATCCAGCACATACAATAAAAGTGAGGATGATGGGAGGTAATGAAGGGTGCTAGCATAAGGTACAAGCTAAGGGAATGTTCACTATGTTCAAATCAAGGAAGGGTTACCATTGGGAAAAGAGGCAGATTGTTAAACTGACTTCTCTGTGGCATCAGAGAATGTAATAGGAATCGGTAGGTAGAAATTCAAGTCAATTAGAGCTCAGCATAAAAAATGATGAATTTTTGTAGAGTTGTTCAACAGTAGAGCTCATTAGAAGGCGAGTTTCTCATCACTGGAGATAATCAAGAAATGGTTCAACAATTATTTCAAAGAGATGCTTCAAAAAGAATTCCAGTTGCCAGTAAAAATTGAATAATTTGACCTCTTCGGTCTTCTCCAAAGCTGAGTTGCATAATTCTGACTGTGGTCACTTGCCTTTTGTAGCATGAGGGAAAGACCAACACTTTTCATTTGCAAGGGCTTGTCTCTGCCCCCAGGAGGATCAACCCAGATGTACAAACTTTCTGGCCTCGCTCCTTTAGCATTACTGCTCTGCATTGGGTTATCATCAATGGCATCGCATCCTGTCCCTAGGCCGTAATTTCCAGGAGACTGTTAAAGGAACCGAATCTAGACTGAAGGCAAAGGAGTGGGCCTTATGGCCTCCTGTGTCTTCACATGCAATATAAAGTCTGAAGGGCCCCTATAACTATGCACAATGGGGCACTGGCTCTGCTGATATTTTATTTACTTGGTTATTTTCTGGAAGCCAAGTCATTTCTTGGGTGTGGACACCGACATAGAGGCCACTACTCATGATCACAAACACTGCTGTTCTGGGTCGGATGGTGTCTTTGCCATGGAGCCCAGAAAAATCTTCCAAGTGTCTTTAATGGGTAAGCCTCACGAAGCAAAATGGGTTTGATGCCAGACTTTGAGTGAAACAGAAAGCTTCACCAACCCTCTGAAATCGACACATCTTAATATTTGCATGAAAAGCAGAACTTTTCCTATGAGTTTCTTGGCAAGGTTCAGTCAGACTTAAGCACATGATGGGAGAACCACTGACAAGAATAATCCCTCATGTGGGCCGTTATTTCAAAACTACGTTAATTAAAAATGTATGAGTACCCCGATTTTATGGTTGTTTACAAGACTTCCTCAGGAAGGGATTATGGAATTCACATACGTAAGAACCAAGAGAATCAGAGGTTATCTGTGGTATTAGTCCAAATGGTTTAGAGAAATTAGCAATGCGTCTGTTTTTGGTGAAGTCTTATGTAAAGCCATCTCTGTGTAAAAAGAGGAAGAGGTGGAGCTGCTCTGTTGCGTAGGTAGAAGGCCCTGTATTTGTACTGGAGGAAACTGAGTTAGGAAGTGACTCATTTAGGGTCATACAATAGCAGGATTGAAACTGAGACCTTTGCCTCCTGAGAAAGCATGAAGGAACTGGGGGAAATGAAAGCCAAGAAGAAAAACCTAGTGTTTAGACTCCCTAGACACACTGGGCTCTCCAAGTGTGTGAGAATGTATCGCACATTACAAAACAGCGGGACCAGATTTAAAATATCTGCCTTTGCAGAGAATGTAGAAATGGATCCTCCATCTCTAGATGTTAAATGTTGACTTGGCCACACTAATGAGAAGATCTAGACAACCAGGAAAGAGCACCTCCCACAGGGAAGGAAGACGCAGTCCCCTTAAAGCCAGACAATCAACACATGTTCTTTAAGTATCTTCTATAACAGCAGTAATGATACCTTACTTTTGCATTGATTTGCAGTTTTCAAAGGACTTTCACATTTGCTGTTTGGTTTGATCTTCACAACAATCCTGTAAATTAGTCTGTAAATTAGTGGGGGCTAGAGTCATTATCCTCGTTTTACAGGAGAAGAAACTGAAGCTTGGAGAGACTAAGTGACGAGACTCTGGCCAAAGTTAGTAAACAGTGGTTCTTGAGTGATAACTCAGCTTTTAAGCTCCCTGTGTAGTTCTCTTTCGCCATAGTCTCCTGCTGTTTTGGCGATATGTGGGAAAGAGTAGGAAGATGTTAGGATGCTAAACATGACCAGAGGCTATCTCGGGTGCACTGGGCAGGTCTACACCTCTCTTTGTTCCTCCACACCAGATGCCAGAGTTGTTCGAACCGAGTGGTAGCAAACATGGCTGTCATGAAAACTTTTTTTGTTTTTTTGCTTTTCCCCCTAAATATTATTAAGGAGAGACAAGTAGAAGGATGTATGGCAGGCATCCTGGCAGGTATTTGGGAGCAAGGTTTCTGTGAGGCTCATCAGTTTTTAAAGTTTATGAGCTTCAGTCACATTCTTCCAAAGGGAATACAAGGCGACATGTCTCATCTTCCCACGAGATATCCACAGAGCCATGATTCTTGCTTTAGTTGGAGGATACACAGTATGCAATCCAGAAGCAATTAGAGAACAGATATATGGAAAAATGTGTACGTGAATATAGATGTTAAAAAATACATATGAAAATATCACATGGAAACAAAGCAAATTGTTCTTAAATGAAGGTAATATCCTAACTTTTGAGCAAAGTAATTAATTTACAGTGTTTATGTGTCAGTGTTATAAATTTTGTAATGTTATATAACATTTATGACTAATTATTATACACTAGGCACTGTACTGAAGGTTTGAAGATATTTATAATAATCATAACAAATCCCACATTTTCCACATACCACACTAGGCATATCTGGGAGAGAAAAGACTAGAATTCAGATGTCAGAGGAGCACAAGTCAGCTCCAGCAGGAGCTGAAATACAGAGGGAAGTGCCCAAACAGGAACTTGGATGCAATATGGACAAATAAGGGCCCGAAAACTGAGTGGAGAAGTAGATGGCTAAGTAGGACCACACATTAGGCAAGATCACCAAATGATGTGTATTTGGGTGGAAATTGAACCAACTCAGGAGGAAAGAGTGTACACAGGCATCTGAAAATCTGCAGCACAGATAGGCACGTGGAGAAAGTTGCGCACTGACATAGCCAATAAAGCAGAATGGGCAGCTCAGACCACTTGCTGTGCCTGACAACCCTGCAGGGCCCTTTGCTGACTGGGATTTGTTGTGTGATTTAAGTGTCATGATGCTCCAATTTGGGGGGCATCTGTGAGTAACTTGATCAAGGTCATATTAAAGAAGATTTAGGGCTATAAATAGAGCCCTAGACTCCACAGATTGTTCCTGTCATCTGAGGACTCCCAACTCTGCAGAAGACAAGGCACAGAGAGCTCCACTCAGATCCACAGACGTGGTGGGGAAGTGGAAACCAAGCCATTCGGTGTGTTGTAGCATTCCCAGCTCTGGTTTAACACAGGGGATGTGTTTCCGCTCACAAACTGGCACCGAGAGCTCATTTACATTTAAATAAGAGGCTTGTTAATGCCAGCAGGAGGACGCTGTCAATGCCAAGCCTGGCTCAGGATTCCTGCCAAGGAGTTTCTAAGAGCATTGCTCTAGGAAACTCCCCCAGAAGAGAAGCAAGCATGCCTTCTCATTAAGACAACTCCACCACAGTGACATTTGCTCAGAGCGGTAAGCCTTTGGCTGGGCTGGAAGCAAGTTGTGGAGTCTTAGAAAGTTATCTGTTGCCAAGACAGTTGTTTAGTTTGATTTGGCTCCACACACACTCAGAGTCCACCTGGCACATGTCTGGTGGCCTGGTCAGGAGGACAGCAGGCTCATTCTTGACCTCTGGGCTCTCCAGTCATTTGTGGAGGAATGAGTGTGACTTAGAAGCACGTGCAGAAGACCATCTTACAATGTAAAGAAAGAAAGGCCTTACTCCATTGTCAGACACCTCTTAATATTAGAAGACTCTCCCTGGCATTAACAAGAAATTTATTTGTCGGTTGCAAGGATGGTGTACTCAAATGCCTACAGATGCCAAGTAGTGCACTTAGAGGAGTGAGGCAGGTGGTTTATAAACCCTCAAAAGTTGTTGGCATTCTGGTAACATAGAGTGTACCTGTCCAGTCTAATGAGGAATGTGCTCTTTAGCAAGAACTGATCTCCAGTTTTATAGACATGGGTCTAGTCCTATGTAGCTTAAAGACTAGTGTGGGGAAGTTAAACAATTAGATGAAAAGTTATAACACAGTTAATAGGCACTATCACAGGAAATAAAAAGTGTTGTAAGAGCACATGGGAATGATAGGGGTATATAACACAGAATTTAAAAGTCACAAAAGAGTTTAAGTTTAAGTTTAAAGTGAAGGTTGAGAAGAAGTTACCCAGGCAAAGGTGGGTGGGAGAGAGGAAAGAGCAGGTGCAAAGGTCTTGAGAAGAGAGACAGAGAGAGAGAGCGACCACAAAGGGTCCTTGAGGATGCAAAGAAATTTTACACGGTGAGAGCTAAAAACTCAGGATAGGGAAAGGATGGAGAGGTGAGTAGAGACTAGATTATGAAGGGCTTTCCAGGTCACTGAAAGAGTTTGGATTTTAACTTAAAAGCAAGAAGAGTTAAAGGATCAGGTTTCATGTTGGCTGCATCTTCTAAAGGTTAAATACCCCCAGTTCTGATGAAGGAGGAATCATGGTGGATAGAGAAGAGCTTGGGACTTGGAGCCAGAAAGCTGTGGGTTCTAGTTTTAGCTTTATTATTCTGTGAACACTGGCAAATCTCATTAATCTCTTCCATAAAATGGAAAGGACATAAAGCAATATTGGTGAAATAATGGAGAAACGGGTACTGTCATATTCTGTTGGGTGGTATGGTAAAATCACAAATTATTATTAAAACCTTGTCAGAGCTGTTTGACAATATGTATCAGAAGCCTTAAGAACATGCATTCTTGCCCTGACTGGTGTGGCTAAGTGGATTGAGTGCCAGCCTGGGAACCAAAGTGTCACTGGTTTGGTTCCCTGTTGGGGCACATGGCTGGGTGGTGTGCCAGGCCACCGGTAGGGGGCGCTTAAGAGGCAACCACACATTGATGTTTCCCTCTCTTTCTCTTTCCCTCCCCTCTCTGAAAATAAACAAATAAAATCTTTTAAAAAGAAAAAGAATGTGCATTCTTTTGGACGCAGCAATTCCATTTCTAACATTTAGCCTTAAGAAAAATTAAACATTGTTTGCAAATGTTAAACCACAATGATAGTCTATATAGTGGTGTTTGTGAGAGCCAAAAAAAAAAAAAGTGTAATTTAAGTCTCTGACGACTGGATTTGTCTTAGATCCTTTATCCTGCTGAGGTCCTTTTAGCCTGTAATATTTCAACAAGATTGGCTCAGGTGCTCATCTCATGTGCAGGGAAACCCTGTGGCCCCAACCCCAGTATCTCTGGTGGTCCTTCTTTGACCTAATTGCCTCTGCCTCCCAAATCTGTTTCATTCTCCATCTTCACTTTGTGTTTTGCACCTGCCCTGCTGTCCCTTTTCTGCAATGGACCACTCTGCATAACACAGTTCTTTACTCCCCTAGTGTCTTGGTCACAGGCAGGGATTGTGGTAGAACTTTGTTAAGGATTTAACAGTAAATGGTTTGACATTTGGCAGACAACTACTTCTCTCAACCCATTCTCCCCCCCACTCTAAGCCTCTTTCCATCTACTCTGTTCTTTGTTTTTCAGGATTCCTCATTCTTGGCCTCCTTGGCTAGGCACCCATAAGCTATTTCCTTTTCCTTATATTTCTCAAATTCATTTGACGCACTACCCATCAATTCCTGTGTCATCCTAACCGGAGACACAAGAATGGATTCCACTTGGTATTTTCCCCATGAACAGCCCAGAAGCATCCTAAGATTTCTCTTCTTTTCTTGCTCTCCCAACAGTCCCCTTAAGTGAAAGGAGGCAGCATGAGGACTCATTTTCACATGTATGCATTATACCAACCTCTTTCCATTTAGAAGGCGAAAGAGGCACAATCATTTTGTTTGAACATGCTGTCTGTGCTTGGAAATAATCTCTGTGTCACCAAATTGAAGATGAAATAAGCCATGGTACAACTGTGCTTTGGAGCACAATGGAGAGGTTAAGATGACATATAATAGGTAGCACATAGGAAAATGTTCAGGATCTATGGTTAAGCAAAAATGGAAAATAAGAAAAAACAGTAAACTACAACTCATTTAAAAATATGTGTTTACTTGTATGTATGTAGGAATGAAGACTGGAAAATGGCATCACTGGTAACCTCTAGAGCAGCAGTTCTCACTGGGGCACATGGCAGTGTCTAGTCACACTTTGTGTTGCTCCAGGTGCAGGGACAGTGTGCTAAAGGTATCTGGTGTGTAGAGGCCAGAGGTGATGCTAAACATTCTACAATGCACAGGACAGTCCTCACAACAAAAGATTTTCCAGCTCAAAGTATCAGTAGTGCTGAAGTTGAGAAATTCCTCTCTAGATACTAAACTTTTCTTTTGCTTGTTTGTATTTTCTACTTTTTCTACAATAAGCATACAGTTCATGTGTAGTTATTTTTTAAAAAACACATTAAGTGAAGATTTCTGAAAATGATCTGGAGCAAATGCCTGCATCTTTGCTATGAGTTAATATATGTGCCCATACTTAGCACTGTACCTCAGGTTTCCTCACCACCACAGTGCCTTTCCCTAACATCATCTCCTTAAATTGGGATGAGGAGCAGGGGATCCAAAATCCCAGAAGTAGTAGATGACTCTCTCCAAATGGCTGTGCTTCTAATCATTCTCTCTACTTGGCCCCCGAGCCTTTGGCCAGTGTCATCTCATAGTTGTTCTAGTGAACTTGCTCTATAACTTCGTCACATACGTGGTCCTCCAAGGTGTCTTGACAGAACCAGAGGTGGAGTAGGGGTCTGGCCAAAAGAGACAGGGTGCCTGTGCACACCCAGAGTTCCAGGTGCTCATCCTTCACTCACGGCTTGGGGATGCTATTGCCCTGCAGACCCTCTGCCAGGGAATGGTTTCTGTGGTAATCGAAGTGTGTTCTCTTGGAAGTTTAATCGCTTGAAGAAGTGTTTTATTGCCCCCACAGACTCCAGTGCTGTGAACATTACACCTAATTAGTAACTGAAATAGTGATGATTTAGCACAGCCTCTGCATTTGATGGCTGTGGTTTCTGGGCTGCGATTCACCATTCCCAGTTGAAAAGGAAAAGGCAATCATCTCTGCCAGGTAATGAAGCCTTCCTCCCGATTCCCAGGGAGCTGAAAGGCCCTGTGGGGGCTGCCTTTTCCTTTGACCCTAAAACTGGTGGAAACTCAGGTTATAGAAATGACTCACACCCTAAGAAAAGTGAATTCTGCAGTTGCAAGAGGCTTTCCTTGGTGTTTGGAGAAACACTGTGCCTTCCTATGAACTCATCTAGTATCATGCAATGAGAGAAGCAAAATCTCAGGGAAGGCAGATTCTCCTGTTTGTCCAAGGATAGCAGGTTTTGTCTGAATGTAGCCTGAGACAATAAAACCTCTGTCACCCGATTGGTTAGAGAAGAGGAGAAGCTGAGGCTGCTAACTCTCCGGAACAAAGTCTAAAGGTGAAAACTAACTAGGACTACAGTAGGGAGGACTTGGGTGAAGCAGGGGCTGACATATCCCCAGGTTTAGAAGGAGGGGAAAAAAGTGGAGGAAATATTGGTACCAAAAGGTTTGAATTAGACAATTTCATCTCTCTATCACCTGTCACTGATGTGGGAGAAGGGACCCTCCTGACCTTCCAAAGGCACATTTGATAGGTGTCTTTCCTCTCTGTTTCTGCTCTTTGAAGACATTCCTAGAGCTTTGGTTCCACTCATTTCTTTATTTGCTCTCTGAAAGAAGTCATTACCAATCTGTCTCTAGAGATCTAGTCCACATGGAACAGCCTCTGAATCTCTTGACATCTCTGCAAACAGCACTTGTTTCCCAGACAGCAGAACTGCAAGAAATAGTCTACAGGGAGGCAGTAGAAACTGCTGGCAGCCCAAAGGTGTGAGGGCTTGTTTTGGAGGAAACAGAGTTCCCTAAGAAAGAGTGTTTACATCTAGCCTGCCTGGCTTGGTGGGGATGTCATTGTGACATAGCGAATCTCAGGATGAGCAGGGGAAGTGTTGGCTCCTCATTAGGCAACCTGGGCAAGGTCCTTCCCAACCTGGAGGTCGATGTTCTTTGTTACTTTAGTGACCAACCCAGGACAAAAAAAAAAAGAGAAATCAATCAAGTGCATGACCAAAAAGCATTGCTAAACTTAAGGGAACTCTTGGGAGCTTTTTTCTCCCCTTTCATTTTTTTCCCCTCTCTCAAGTGGTTATGATATGCAGGAAGTCATTCTGTCCAGACAGCAAAGTGTAACAACAGCCTGGAATTTTTCCATTCTACTGAGTCAAAAAAAAAAAAAAAAAGCGCCAGAGGAAGTAATATTAGTCAGTACTTAGTCACATTTGAAAACAATGGGATAGTTTAGGTTGGCTTGACATCACACATTTGCATCTGGTTAGGGCCAAGACGAAGCCCTTTCAGTCGGCAAATTTTTGTCCTGCGTTTGAAGGGGTTTGGGTCCTCCTTCACTCTCTCATTACACTACAGAATACAAAATGGTTCTTCACAGCCCTTGAAGGGAAAAGGTATTGAATACAAACTTAGAAAGACTTGGGAAGGGAAAAAGTGGAGTGGAAAATATCTCAGTGGTGAGAAAGGACAAGTCTGTACTGGTCAATCTCCCTCCCCTGGAGGAATGTAATTGCCTCCCTCCTACTCTGCAACCACACCTCTTGGGCTCCATTTCCTTTGGGGGACAACTCTAGAAAGAGAGCACATCTTAACCCTTACCCTCCCACACAGGGGCTCTAACTCCTTCATTTCATCCTCCATCTATCACACACTTATTCAAGGCCTGGCTCAGTGCATACAGAAGCGAGGAAAACACAATTTCCAACCTTGTCAGAGTTTGATACAGGTGGAAGTTAAGCTAGAAGAATGGTACATTTTAGTTTAATATAATAAATATCTTACTATATATCTGTTCAAAGTTGTACGAGCTTACATATAAGAGCAACAAATGCCATCTTGGGAGTCAAGGAAGAAAATTTCCTGGAGGAGGTAACAGGGAGGTTGGGCACTGGAATGTGAATAGTGTCAAAGGTAAACAAAACCAGACATTAGTTAAAGCGGCTAAACATTTTATTCTGTGACTATGGACAGAGCAAGAGCTGAGCTCTCTTCCCATTTGTGCAAGGCCAATTGGGGATTTTAAAAGGAGAATGAGGTAATAAGGAGGGGGAGTAGACAGGGGCTCAACTAGGGTTAGGGAAGTGAAAACTAACAAAGATCGAGGAAGAAGTTGGCCAGTGAGTGGGAATAGGCCAGATGTGTCTGTCAGTCATGAAGATAGGGCTCTGTCCTCCCACAGAGACCAGGCAACAGAGGCCCCATCCTTTCAGATGATTACATTGCAAAGGAATGGATTTCAGGTCCTTAAGAAAGACTCTCCTGGGCTGCGGGAGAGGCATGCGTACATAGCTCAAAGGGACAGAGGCAAGCTTTAAAATTCTAAGACCTTAGTAAATGCTCTAAGAAAGGGAGTCAGGGGCCTATCATCAAGGCTTGGTCAGAAGAAACAGTAAATTCTTTTGACAGTTTGAGCTTTTTCAGACAGAAACTCAAAGGGGGCCTGGGTCCCAAGGATGTGACCTTAGGCTGCCAGCAGCCATGCTCGGGTTAGTCAAACCTCTTCTTAATGCATGGGTTTGCATGGAGTTAACTGCCAGGGTTCTTTTGCAGGGCTCAGTGGGTGCCAGACAGGAAGGAGAAGGGACAGACTAAACACAAGGAAGTGAGGACAAAGGCAGGAGAAGTGAGAAGGCATGGTGTGTTTGGGAGTGTTGCTGGTTTAATGGCAGGATGTTGGGGGAAGAGTGGGAGTACATAAGTCCGGAAAGATAACCTAGAAACTTGAAGGTCATGCTAAGAAATTTGAATACAATTTAGGAGGAGGTGGAGAGATAGTCAAATTTAGGATCAGGGAGCAGTGTGGTTCAATTTGTGCCTTGGAAATAGGTGGCTACAGTGAAGGTTTAGAGGTAATGTTGAGGTGGTGAGTTTAGAAAGACTGAGATGGGAAGGTAAGTGTGGCTTCTGTAGAAAGCTTCTCTGAAGAAATGAAAGCCTAGGCTATGGCAGGATAGACAAAGTGAGGGAGAGGTGGATTAAAGACATGGAAAAGACAGAATATGGGGAGCCATTTGTTGAGAAAATGAGAGGGAAGAATTTGGAACAAAATTGAGGTTTGGACCCTGGGTGACCCAAAGGGCATGGTAGACTTTGTTGACAGGACTGTCTGGTGTTTTCATCCTCTTTCTCCCTATCTACCTGGATCATCCCCTTTATAGGAGAGCTGGGAGGGAGATGGTTCTCTGACCTGAACTTAGGGATCTTGATTGTGGTTATTTCATGCAAAATTCTCTATCATTGCTAGTTTCACATTGTCATGGGTAAGTAAAGTGTGTCATTTAACTTCTGTGCATAATAGCCAAGGCAGAAAGGTAAAATGCTTTGTTTTAAACTAGAATCTAGGGTGAAGTTGAAAGTATTGATTTAATTTCATGGGATAAAGATGTTTTAATAGGTTTAAAGTTTTGCCCACATGACATAGACACTGGATGTCATTTTATCCACATGAAAATCCGATTGTCTCATCATCTACCCTTCCACAGTGAGCTGCACTAGCATCCATATCCAATGTTAAGTTACCATCAATTAATGAGTTTTTCCTTTGTCTTATTTATAAAAATACTAATCTGTCTTAATTACTATAGCTTTATAGAAGCCTCACCTAGTAAATTATCTTTCCTTGTTCTTCAAAAATGTCTTGGGTATTTTAGCATTTGCTTTTCCAAGTAAATTTTCAAATCGGCTTGTCAAAATCCATAAAAAATTCTAGTGGGATTTAGGTTATAATTCTATTAAATTTACGGATCAACTTAGGGAGAATTTACATTTTAATCATATTATTTCCCTACTTTAGAATATGGTATATCTTCCTACTTATTCAGATGTACTTTAATGTTCAGTAAAGTTTTATAATTTTCTTTACTAAGATCTTTTACATTTTAAAAAAGACATTCTTAGGTACTTTCCATTTTTATTAATATTATATATGGTTTATTCAAAAATTTATTATAAAAGCTTTTGTGGCTCTTACACAGAAATAAAATGGATTTTTGGTATGTTAATGTTATAGCTTACATACTTGCTAAACTTTTTAAATATTAATTATTTGCTTATTGTCTCAGGTTTCTATGTAAAGTTTTCAATAGTTATAGCATCTATCATTAATGGCAGAGTGGTTACTTATATCCATTCTTTTTCTGTTATAACTACTGGTTAGGGAGTCTTCAATACAAAGTTGAACAGAAGTGATAATATTGAGAATCATTGTTGTTTATGATTTAAAATAATTACTTCTGATGTTTTGCCATTTGCGGTGATTTTTGCAGTCTTTACTCAATGAAGCAAGTTTCTTTCTATTCCTAGTCTTTTAAGGAGTTACTTTTTTACTATGTTTTTATTCATTATTCTTTTTCTGCACCTTTGAGGTAAGACTTTTGTATTTTGATCTGTGAAAGTGGTGAATTACATTAACAGACTTTTTAATGTCCAGCTACTCTCACATTCCTGAGATAAACCCACGCTACTTGAGGTTGAACTATATCGTTGCCATTTTCTTTGCTCATTATCCCTTACTGCATCATTTATATTTCTTCTTGGTCTATTTTCATTCTTCCTGAAATATATCTTCTAGAATTTCTTCATTAGGGTCTATGGACATTAAGACCTCTCAGTTCCTGTTCATTTTGAATCTCTTTGTTTTTCCTAGAAATGGAAATTATTGATGGAACTCTATTCCACTTTCTTCTATGTTATTGTAGTCATCACTGTGGTGATGCTGGACTGAGATCAGGACACCTGGACTCAAGATCCATCTTTTTGTTTGTTTGTTTTTGTTTTAATTTTATTTTAATCATTGTTCAAGTACAGTTTTCTCCCTTTTACTCCCAATCCAGCCCACCCACGATCCTTCTTTTTATTCAGTTATTGTGTGGCCTTGGGTAAATCCCTTCCTATCTCTAGTACCTACTATTCCCCCACAAAATCAGGTGAATGTTGTCTAAGTCTTTTGTAGGTCACACATTCTATGAATAAGAACAAATGAATGAGTAGTTAGAATAC
Organism: Phyllostomus discolor; assembly: GCF_004126475.2. Taxonomy (NCBI): domain Eukaryota; kingdom Metazoa; phylum Chordata; class Mammalia; order Chiroptera; family Phyllostomidae; genus Phyllostomus; species Phyllostomus discolor. Next base: position 48,217,639 of record NC_040904.2, on the reverse strand, counting down.
AGAAAGCAGAGGGCCAAAGGACATAAAGTGAGTAATCTGAGAAAAATGGGAAAAGAGAAGGCAAGGTTACATGTTATATGCCCTTCTTTGTGTACAACTTTCTGTCAAGAAGCTATGAATACTCCGAGTCCCAGTGATTTATCCATCATTGGTGTATTCATAGATGTATCTTGTATCTGGCACTTTTTAAAATGGGGGCTTCTCCCAGAGTTCTCATGTCTGTAGTTCTCAGATCCCTCAGCATTAGTAGGCTGAAATTGATGCCGGAGAGCTAAAACCCAAGGCTTAAGTAGAGAAGAGAAGAGATAGTCTTTTCTGAATTTCATGGAAGGAGTTTCATGTACCCTGTAGCTCGTTTCCTGTAAGGTTTAGTGGATAGACCACTGGACTGGGTGTCAGAAGTGCTGGGTTCTACTGCACACATTACTTTGAACAAGTGTTTAATGAATGGTGATCTTGGATTAACTTTAGTTCTCACATTCTCCGAATTTTAATCTATGAGGGTAAAATAATTCCAGATCACAGGGCTATTAAAAATAATATAATGAACGGTGATAGCATTGAAAATGCCAAGTCACTCTCCCATACGTTTGAGTCTTTCTTTCCTTTTCCCAGTTATTTGTGTCCATATTTACCTGCTCTCTTGGACTATAGGAAGCAGGAACTGTATGTCTGATTTATACCTGTATCTGTTAAGGTACCTAGTACAGAGCAGATTCTCAATGTTTGAAAAGTATGTACAGTATTGTTGGAATAAAAGTGTAAAAAATGTCAGCCAGATGTTGGTGATGAGAGTAGAGAACCAACTGTGACCCCTGCCTACCTCCATCCCTAGGGACCCATTTACTTAGATCCAGCTTTAAAAGAGAAACATGCTTTACCTGTAAGATTAAGACACAGAGTCATCGGGTAATTTCAGAACACATCCAACCTTACGATCTTCTGTGCCAACAGTAGATAGAGGTGAGTGGGTACCTTCCTACTCTTGTTGGCTTCATACTTGCTCTGAGAGACATTGTTTCTCAGAGGACTGCACAGAAAGCAAATGATACAAAGGCAAGTAGATGTAATAAGAAGTTTATTGAATTTCTAAATATAATAAAGTAGTAGTTCTTTTACAGAAAAAAGAATGATTTTCATAATTATTCTTACAGAGCATTGGAAAATATAATTGAAGGAAAAAACTGATAGAAGGCACATAGAAACATTTTAATATAATTTGATAATACATAAATACAAAAGAATACCCAAATCATTTGCTTATAACAGGTTTGATTCTCTTATTTTCATAAGGAACCACATGGGTTATTTGGGATATGTCAGTGGTGGTTCACGACGTAGTAGAGAAATGCAATTTGCTAAGAGTAAAATTACAAATGGAAACCTACATTTTGGGAATACCTTGTCTCTGTCAGTGTCACATGTGTGAAACTAGGCATAACCCCTATACGTTTTTGGTGTGGTTTCCCCTAAGGCAGGGAACATCATTTTGACTAGCAGCCAATCATAGTGGAGTTATGACTGTACCTAGTGTGAAGTTCTTGCTCTTGGTAGACACACTCAGCACAGAGAAAACCCAGCTTCTCCCTGTCTCCCTTTTGCCTAGATCTGTTAAATTGTAAATGCCATTTACCATTTACATAAAATTCTCTCTCACAGTCAGTATCATCAGACTGAAACCTGGAGTAAAGTCATGCTCCTTTCCAGTCCATCTTGTTTCCAGGTGGAACACCTCTCTATCCCAATACCCCCTCTGACATTGCACAGAGATTTGGGAACTCTTAGCTAGCACTAAAATAGGGTTCTCTAGAATAGGCAAAATGACTAGTGTTCAAATTGGGTAAGGTAAAACAAGAAAAAGAACATTACCGGGAAAGGTAGACATTTTTAGTGAAAAAGCAGCACTCTTTCTCCAAGAAGTCAACTGGTTTCATAAGAGAATGACGACTACAGCAGGTGAACCAGTAACCTCTTTCCCCCTCATCCCCAGTTTTTATAGTGGGCTCCTTGGATGGGAAGCAGAATGTGACTGCAATGGCATGGAAGGCATCTTGCAGAGCTTGGGCCCCTTTACTACGATTGGGTGAGACCAGGTAGTGTAGGAGATGATTTTGTGATTAAGATGTCAGGAGTTCCTTGGAGAAAGGCTAACTGGAGGTGTCTCACTTTCCCAAAGCAGAGACATATTTGAGTGAACCTGGAGCCAACTGACTTAGAAGGAAAGAGAGCGACTTGGCAAGTGCAATTTGCCAGCTGGTTGAGTCAGACGACACATTGAGAAAGATCTTTTTTGGAAGCACGTCCTCCCTTCAACCCTTTTCCAAATATCATGCACTGTCTACCTTGTCCTATGTACCTGGACCCTGGCCTATTGCCACACCTGGGCAAGAACCCATCTTTCCGGGCTATGCTGCTGCTCCCTCAGAAATGTCTGTGGTTACAATGTCAGTGACAGAATGAGGAAAACAAAAGCCATTAAGTAACACATGCTAGTATTTTTAGGAGTCAAAGTAAAGATGCTCTAAAGATCTGGCAAGGACATTTGGCACCCTGAGCCTCCAGTCCTCACAGCCAACACATTTTCTTTCGTTTTTACTGATGTTAGCCTGAGAGATAGAAGGAGAAGAAATGTGCTGACATTCTAAACCCACCAATGCTTAGTTTATAAAACATGCAGATGACACATATCCTAATACGGGCCCTAGCTCTATTCTCTTGAACAAGTTTTTTCCTGACTAATTGTTCCAATTGCATAAAGCATATATTCCCTTGAAGCAGAGTACAAGAAACCTCAGCAATATGCCGCCATCCAGTAGGATATAAATATAAAGTGGCTGTATCAGCAAGGAATGCTCAGGGAATGTGTTTGTAGCCCATTTCACGGTGCCTCTTGAGAGGGGATATTGGAAATGAGTGACTTTCTTCCATTTGGCAAGGTTTCCTTATCTCAGCACCTACTCCTGTAGACAGTATGTTTTTGAAGGCTGCACCGCAGGGCTCTGGGTACTGTGTGTACATACATAAGGGGGAATAACGTTTGTGTTTCTCAGAATAGGCACTTTTTGAAGGCAGTAAATCTAAAAGTAAAGTTAATAGAGCCTATTTTTAGGGCTCATCTTCTCACTTTGCTGATGTGTACGCTGAGCAGAAGATCACAGATTCAAGTCAGTCTCGCAGAGGCCAGAGTCGGCAAATGGCTATATTCAGAGCTGGGGACATCTTGCCAACTCAACTGAAGCTGTTAAAAAGGCAGATTTGGAGAAGGTGCAATCGTTTTTCTCAAAGGTGACGGCACAGAAGGAGAAAAGCCTGCAACAAAGCCGTGAAATAAAAGCGTGCATGTGTGGCTCTGAGAAAATGACTATCCTCAGGCTTGGCATCTCCATGTCACAGCCGCTTCATGGCGCAGCTTTGCTACAAAGCAAGTTCTTTCCTTCCTTTTTTTTTGGGTGCATCTCATAAGTGTACATATTCCCACCAGAGAGAGAGCCCCAAATCTGTTACACTAATGATAAAGATGAACTTGGAAAACCAAAACGAAACAAAAAGCCAGAGTAAATCATTGCATAGATGGCATGGTAAACGTTCAATGCTACACACTCAGCTGTAAAGTTTTGCATCTGAGTTTACAGTTTCATTTAAGGCACGTTAAATCACATGATAATCTCATACATGCTAAGGAATCAGACAAGCCCATGTCATCTTTAATTCTATTTGCTCTCTGATATGTTTCCTGAAAAAGAAGGAGGGCGTAATTCAGATTCTAGGTAGGAAATATTGACTTCATTTAATAAGAAAATAATTCTTGGATAATTTGTCCATCAGCTTTCCCAAGAGAATAAGTGGGTAGTAAAAGAAAGCAGTTTAAAACTGATTTTGTAACCACTTCATTATAAACTGCCGGTGACAAGATCTAGTTTCCAGGCATCTAAATCTCTTTCATCAAGGATACACTTCAGCCAAGCTAGATGGCTGGCACTGTCTACATCAGTTCCAAATTGCTGCCTGGTGAGGGAGGTGTTAAGGCATTGTAACTCTTTTTGGCAATTTCACCTCATATGCTGATGTACTTTATATTCACATAAAAACTAAGCAGAAGGTATATGGAATTAATGTAAAATGCAGCCACTGCCCACATATCAAGTCACCTTTTACTATCTGAAAGTTAAAATATGAGGCCATTCCTATTGCTGGTACTTCAATGATAAAAATCTCTTTTCCTCTCAGTCTGTGTTTGAAGGAATGAAACACATTGGCAGACTCACCATCGTCTGGCTAGGCTATTCTCCTACTCCTGGCTTATCGTTATTACTAAAGGATCATCAACTACACCAAAAGAGAAAAAGAAATAAGAAAAAACTGGATATTTTCTCCTTTATACATAAGTCTTCCAAGGGGGGAGGAAAAAAAAAAAAAGAAGAATGTATCCAAGAAAATCTAGCTCTCCTTACTTTACATTTTCTAAACTAGTTCAAAGTGGAGTTAAATAATTTCATGAGGAAAGACATTCAGGCCCAATATTTGCTCTCTCTTGCTGAGGAAATGGAGTTGAGAAAGAGACTATTAATCCTACGCCTCAGTGTGAACAAAAGTGGCAACACAATACATCAACAACGGCCTAAGAATAGTTCTTTACCCTTCTCCCAACAGATAAAAATATAAAAAGGGAATCAAGCAGGAGAAAACTACCTTAGTTTCCAACTCCATCTCAAATAGCTTTGGAATATTTTAAGAGATAATTGGATCCATACAAAATTTAAATAACTTTTCCTTTTTGGCAGCCACAAAAAATGGGTCAGGTCTAGGAATTATTAATTTTCTGGCCTGAAAACCCCTGTGTTTGAAAAATAAGATTTCTTCTTTGAAGGATAAGGTTTCTTGGAAGATGTTTGTGTGTGCATGTGGATGAGTGTGGGTGTGTGTGCATACACACACAAGGGTGTGTGTTTTAAAGACAACACAATTATATTTCCCCTAAATATGGGGGATTGTATTGTGTAGAATGAAAGGACAGTTGTTTTAATAGTTTTCTTTATATTATGTAAAGATAAACCAGGGTGTGTGGCTCCTTTTATTTATTTTTTTGAAGGGCTGCTTTTTTTGTGTTTACTGCCTCATTGCCCTGCTACACCCTCCACTAAGATGTCACAGGTTCCACCCAAGTGAGTCTCTGCTCGGGTGTACTCACTTAGATAATTTTGCAAAGTCCTTAAAATGCTTCTTCTATTAATCCACTCCTGGGTGGGGGTACCCCACCTGCTCTGCAAGAACTGTTTTCTAATCCATCAGCCATAACATTTATCAAACCTCACAGAAAATGAGGCACCTTTCCAGACTTTTACTGTTGCCATCTTGGCCAAGGTTACTACTCTCCTGGCTGGGCCGGCCCCTCCTGCATTTCCCAGGTGTGAAGATTGGACAGAGGTGAGAGGCTGTTTGTTATTTAGTTTGGCCCTTACTAATCCCTGGGAATATAAGCAAATAGATGATGAGACTGGCTTGATGGATAATAAACTCTAGGGAGGAAAAATGCCTAGAAAGCATATTAGAGAAGATAATTTTAAAGGTTTCCTGCAGTAGATTTAACTCAGATGAAGAAAGAATTATTTTTCAATCAGAGTCACAGATTTTTACCAGAAACCAAACAACTGTAAGAAAGAAATGGGATGAAATAAAAAGCCAAGAGCACACACCAAAAGGCAGAGCTTCCTGAGGGATGCAGGTCAAGAGAAAGAATGGCCAGTTGTTGATTTGCTGTGTAGAGCAGCTTCTAGAGTAACAGAGAGGCTTCCCAGTGAGTGTCCTTGAAACGCACAGTACCAAAGTCCTGTGGTAGGTACAAATCATAAAGTTACAACAGCTCAGGGAGCCCAGTCTATCCAATGGCAAAGGCCAAATCTCAGAATGGTAATCAGTCCCACAGTATTTGTTCATGGACATTCAAAGGTCATGGGTTGTTTGGCTGGTTGTGAAATGCCTGATGCAGTGACACACACTTGGTGAGCCTCAATCAATGAGAACTGAGAGAGGCAGTAATATGCATTGTTTACCTACAGCAGTTTCTCCCTCTGTGGGGCTTACACTGCAGTCCACAGAAGAGACACCTGTCATAAGGATAAAGTCACCCATGCACTCCACTGAATTCTAAATGATAGGATCTCCATTGATATTCTGAAACTCACAGTTCCAGAGAGTTTTTCAGTTGATGTAAAGTAAACCAACGGTCTCTGGGGAAATTTGCTGCAGTGTGCCTCAGTGACACAGTTGTTTGCTCCTCACTGTGACCCTTCTTTGCTGACTTCATCACAGCACTGATCAGACAGAATACCTAGTCCTTTCCCACAAGCTGTCACATTGTGCATTCCAGCTCTGTGGTCTCCAACAGTGCACATGTGGGTTTGCCCCCTGACAGCTAAATGGCCTATGTGATTTCCTTGGATGCCATAGAATGGGGGGTACTTCAGTCTGTGAGAAGCGTACATTGTGCTCTGGTATTTTGTGCCGAGAGTGACCACAGAAGGGACCACTGGACTTGCAAGACCGAGTATGTCCCCAAATATGCCACTTACCAGCTTCTCGCTCTTGGCAAGTCACTTAATAATTCTGAGCCTCAGCTTTTTCTTCTAGGATACAGCTATTAATAACCATTCTCCCAGGGCTGCTTTATGTGTGAAAGAAGTTTGTAAGTCTCTTAGGAATTATTATTTTAGACCTCAGAAAGCCACCCCCAGGTCCTGCCCAGGAGACTGATGACACGTTCTGCCAATAGGGCTCTCTGATTCGAGACTGGGCTGGAAGAAGCCGCAAGCCTTGTCCTCCCAGAGGCCAGACAGTACTATGGAAACTAAATAGTAACTCAGGGCAGTAAGAAAAGAATTTATACCTTTCTGCATAAAACCATAACATATTATGTCTTCTTTCTCCAAGAATGATTTCCTTTTGCACAACCAGAAGTAATGAGTTGTAACAGAACCACTGTCTTTTGCTTTTGACTTTTGCCTTGTTAGAAATGGAGATCACACACTGACATTTACCAGTATTTTAAGATCACTATCAGCAGGCCAGATAACTAGGTGTACGGTTCCTGGGATAGTTACTGGGGAAAGGCATACAGCTATATAACAACTGACAGAACCATTTGTCTTTTGAATAAAGAAGGAAAGAAAACAACAAAAAAACTCATAAACTCTAAAGCCGACCTTCATAAGAGACTTCACTAGTTTTAGGAATTTTTAAAGAAGATTTTTTATAATTTTTAGCTAAAATTCAAAGATATCATTTTAAAAGCAACATGCTGCCAAAAGCAAAAGATATATTTTAAGTAACAATGGAGGGATGAAGCAACATTTAATTTTGTACTAAAGACGAGTTTTGTGTGGCATCAAGGAGAACATCAGCCACAAAGGCAGGTGCTGTGATGGTCTGGGGGGAACTCAGAACCAAGTGTCACAGCGGAAATGGAAGACCTTAAGAAGTAATGAGCTCATTGGTGCAGGTGATGCTTAAGCAGAGTCTGTATTATCACTTAGCCATTGATCTGTAAGGGAGTTTCAACACAATGGAATAGGTGACTGAGGAGTCCTTTCTAATTGTAGACCTAGAAGCAACAGGAAAATAGAGGTGCCTTGCTCATTCTCTTGTGGGACTCCAAAAGACAAAGTGTTTTTGCTGCAAGAGTGAAGTATGTAGCTATGAGCCATTCAGACTGTACATTGAGAATGTTATAAATAAGGCTTCCTTTTCATACTGTATGCATTGCATTCCATTTTGGCCATTCATCCCATTTTTCAATTATGAAGAAAGGAAAAAGCAAATAAAAATTGAATTAGGCTTCCTCTATGCCTTTTCCTTCCCACCAAACATGCCTGTCTGGAAGATCTTTCTCCTGGTAAGGAAGGTCCAGAATCTGTGGTACTTAAAGCAAAGGGTCTTATCTAAACACAGCCTCTGCTTTTCTGTTGTTTCTGGTGCCCTGACTAGTCTTCCCTCAATTCTAAGTCAGTCAGTGCATCAATTCAAGATTTCTTACCAGATTTTACTACTTCATGAAGCTTTACTGATGTCACTGGGAAGAATCATTCTTTCTTACACTATAATCCTTCCTATGGAGCACCAGTGGAACCTGTTTGACCTTATTGCAGTTGGCCTGAATCAAAGTTACTTAGGGGCTGATTCTCTTACAGTGATTATTAAAATAAAGAAATGAGAAAGGTATAAAGATGTTAGAAAGACAAATGTAAAGAGAAAATATGGACCTCTAAGGATAGTTCCTAATCGATCATGTACAAAAGCTGTTCACTTGGTCTAAATTGCAACATCTCTGCATATAAACATTTGAACAGAGAAGAATGAAAGTGAATCTCAAAACGAATCAGCCAGTAAATGTTTATGTTGAATCTATAAAGAATCCAGGAAAAAAAGGGTTGAAGAGACTTTATGAACATTTACCAGAAGTGGGAGTGTCATGCATAGCATATGTATTGACTCACTTCTTTTCAGAATGACTTTGATGTTGGCAACATCAAAACAAGTATGAGACATAAAGTTGTGTACACATCTGTCCTCATCTAGCATTCTCTCTCCTGGGTTTGAGTCCCTGAGGGAAATTTCTACATTTAATATCAGTTTCCTTTGGGTGATTCAAATTCAATTTACTTTCAACCCTGAAAAAAAATATTTTAACCTAGCTTGAACCAAAGCTATTGCTACATTTCACCGAGTAGACTGAAATAATATTAGAAAATATTTTGGGGTCCATCAGTTCAAAGAAAAAGCAGAAAGTTAGTTGGCCTTGACATCCTGTCAATAAATGAAGGAAAATTGAAAGAATGATTGATATCTGACCAACAGGCAAATATTTAGATGTTAGACTTGTTTTGCCTAGCTCTAGAGCCAGATTTATTAGTGTTGTCAGAGACTTCTGTACATTAATCAGAAACAAAGAACAAAGATTTTAGTAATTTTTGATAACATCAAGGGGGAAATGTCACTGAGTTTAGTAAAAATGCGTGTTCCACACAATTTCCCCCAAAATAAGCCACTTGCATGTTGGATAACTAAAATAAAGTCACAACTTTTTGGAACAAGAGCTAGGAAAGTAAAATAGAGAAAGGAATAAGTGTCTGTCCTTTTAGTATTGAAGGGAAAATATGCCATTTCATATTTAATTTTCTGTGTTTGCAACTAAAAAGAGAAAAGAGATACAAATCCTTGATAGCGTAGTTATTAGGCATGACACAGAAAAGAGATTTGAACGGAAGAACCACAGATCAAAGAACTACTACTTGCGCTCACCAGGTAAGTACATTGGAAAGGAATAAAACACTGTATGAATAGAGAAATCTCTAACCTGCAGAGATGCTTAGGGTGTAGTGTAATTTATCTAAAACTATGTCAGAATATGCATCATCATCTCTCAGAAAGAGGCGAGCTATGCCCTGCTCTCTGAGCAGATAAGAGGTCAGGCATCATCAAATTTCTAGTGTAGTTGTGGCCAGGCACGGAACCCGGCAGCAGCTGTCATTGCACTCTTTTCTGACTGAGGAAAAATAGATTGTTAGCCATAGTGCCTTTTAAATAGCTCATCAACTTGGAAATACATATATATATATATTATCCCCTTAAATAACTGTGATTGCTGCTCCCTAAAGCCCTTACGAAAATTCTCAGTCACACTATACAAGAACTGTGTGTTGCCATAGTTTTAGTTGTAGACTGTCTCTCCTCCAAAATTTCTCATTCTGCTCCTGAATCCCACACTTCTTGGAGACAGGTTAACAAACAAACAAACAAAAAATACTCTGCCTATATATCAAAATGAAATAGTCACTGGGACTTTTCATTAATTCTTGGCAATTTCATTTATGTATTGAATTAAGTATTATATATTGTTATTATGTTTTATTGTCCACCTATGTGATCCCTCTCCAAAAGGAAAATCAGTGTCACCCTGTGAAAACGTGTAGAAGATGAAAATGAGGATAAAGAACAAAAATGGAAATGTAGTCCTAGAATTATAAGCTTAATTCCAACAAACAAACAAAAGGACACAGAGGGCACATGCATATTTTCATCAGTATTAGCCAGAGTTCAAAAGAATCTCAGACCCAAGTTTTAACAAAATACTTCAATGAAAGACCCAGAATTGTTCTTAGGTTGCTTTTTATAAAATATTAAGATTTAATATCACTGTCATGGCCAAAATGTTGATATGTATAAAAGTTCCAGATAGGCAATAGTTTTTCCTTGCCATAATAAAAATTATCAAGTTTCAGTGGAGTAAAATAACATGCCAACACTAAAAAATATCATTGTTTTGTTAGTCAAAACTGCTTTGGATTAAAAAAAAACAACAACAAAACCCTGAGTCTCAGAAAGATCATTTGCTATTTAGCTGAGAAAACGAGGGCAGTCATAAATGAATTTACCAAGAACTCTATGATCTGAATCCCTGGTGAACTGTCATTAAAACAAAACCCAAAGACTCTATTATCTCATATCATTTTAGAAATAAACACAATCTGGGAAATATACCCTGGAAAGGAAGGCTTTATGGATGCCACATATACATTGTTGTAGCCTTCTTCCCTTATTATGATCATAATACCCTAAGGACCATAATGCATTGATTTGCTTATGAAAAGCTGAAGCAGGATAGCATTAATAGGTATGATGGAAAGGAGGGAGGAAAGAAAGCAAGAAAGAAGGAAGGAGAAAAGAGGAGGGAGAAAAAGAGGAAGAGAGAGAGATTAAGAATTCTCACCAAGTTGCCTAGCTTTAATCAGATAATCTTTTAAAGGTTTGAAATTGTATGCTAAACCAAACAATAGCCTTATGAGAAAAAATTCAGTCTAGTTATCTGTTGAGTAGATAACTTGACCTCAAATGTTCATGGTTGCCCTGTAACAACTCAGAACTAGGATTCTGAACTTGTTCTGTCCACTATTAAATTAAAAAACAACAACAACAGCACACAAACCAAAAAACTATGGCAATTTTAAAAAGTAGATATGATGAATGGCTGTTATAGGTTCAAGGTGAAGTCCTGTCTTCATTATCTGACTAAAAACAGAGTAAGATGAAACATAATCACTAACAACATCCAATACATCACTTTGTGGCCATTAAGAATGTTTCCTCAATTTAAGAATTCATAAGGTACTTCCAAGACATAATGGAGAAAAGAAATACTATTAGAATAGCTTAAGATGAAGAGTTCAGACCTCCCTGGATTTTGCTGGTGAGTATACCTTTGAGCTTTGGGGATTAGTATTTAGGCTTTAGCTGCTTCAGTGAGGACTCCTAGTAGTGTAAAGATTCTTTGAAAATAAGGCACACATGTATATTGCTCTCTGATTGTCTCCCATGAAAGTGCACTAAAAGAGCAATCTCAGGAAAGGGACTCGAGGAACATTTCACAGAGGTATATCTTTTTCAGTCTCCTGGTTTTCTACAGATGGCTAAAGCAGGGTATGGAACATGCTGTCATATTTCATAACACACATGTACTGTAGCTTGAGGCAACAGATGGACAATCGCTTGTTTAAACTACAAATGTGAAATCCTAAGGTAGTATAGCAATATTTCTAGAAATGTATATGGAAAAAAAGCCTTTCCAAACCAAGAGGAATGGTGAGAGGCTGTGAGGTTACATCAGTTCTTCCCTGATCTCTCTAGTAGCTGCCGGAATTTCCCCAACACCCTTCAAAACTTGATAATGGAGGCATCAAGGGGCAGCTGACACAGATTTGACAAGAGACACCCAAACCGTATCAAATAGAAATAACACTGTTATTCCTGGCTGGTTCACATTAATAGGATTTTTACTAACTAGGAAAACTGTTAGAAGATGTGTTTTCAGAGTCCTTTCTGTATTCCATAAAACCCTCTACAACAGCCCCACAGAAGTGTTCTCTTCCTTCCTCTGAACCCAGATAAAAATACTTGTTTAAATGTAGAGTTGTATAGACTTTAAACGTCACCACAAGCATCTCTAAAGGATCTTTCACAGTGAGAAAACAATTACAGTGTTGGGAATTCCACTACATCAATCAGCATATGCCCAATGAGGGAATTTTGATCAGGGAAGTTGCTCCTATAGAAATAATTTGTCAACAGGAAGAAAAAGAACCCACATGTTTGAGCTGCAGAGATTTCCAGCATCTCAAAGCCCTTGATGCCTTATGCTGGAACGCAGGATTTATTTTTAAATTTTAAAGGCAATTTTGTTTGCACATTAGACTCCACATTGAGTCAGCAGGAGCTGGGGATCCAGGCAACAACAGCCCTGGTATCGACATGATGTGCAGAGCCCATGGCAGAGTGGGTTACTTCCCCTTTCCTGTGTCTCTCATGTTACACAGAATTACCAAGTATTCGTGTTCTTGACAATTTTTAAAACCAGTATATTTTTACTAACTTTCTCTAATAGACTGTATGATTTTTTCTGTGATTTATGAATTTAAATGTCATCAATTAAGACAATATATCAAAAGATAATAGAATTATAAACCATTAAGGCAATATGATCTTTAAATCTCTATGATAGGCAACATTTCATGTAAATAAAACAGCAAAGAGTGATTTGGCATTGTTTAAACCAAATGATTAATAGAAAAGACAAGAAAGCAATATAAATCATATACTTAAGAAATCCTGAAATAAAATATTGTAGGATCCTTTCCTTATTATACCTTGTGAAAGAAAAAAAATCTAAATCTAAATATTTCTGCATATGTATGTGTGCACATTCATTATTATATAAAAGTATAGTAAGTCTATATTTAAAAAGATTTACTTTAAAAATCTTTGGTAAAGATACTCTGAGGTTGTGATAAAAATGCACTATAAAGACTGTAAGCAAGTAGTATTCTGGCAATGCCACAGTGATGGGCCTGTGACAGTATTTTCTTATAACTTGCTTTTTTCTGGCTTGTAAACATTCAGTTACATAAGGACTTAAATGTAACAAACAAGTAGAATGTCATTGCATTTCATAGTATAAATATTTCATAAATTCTTCCTTTTTCAGCAAAATTTATAATAATATGACTGCTATTCACGAGATAAAATTCACTTCTCAATAAATTGGGCTCTTTGCTTTTGGCCTAAAAACAGTTTTTCCCAAGCATTTCATACAGAACAAAGTTACTGAAACAATTCAAACAGATTATATTCTCTCCCCTATTGTCTCACAGTCAGTGCTTTCTGAGGTGATCGGCATGGTCTGGCCTTTAATTTAGAAGACAGAAATTCAGAGACACGATCGCCCTTGTACCCTATGATCCACATGCTGCCCGAAGTGAATCCCATTGTGTTTCACATTATGAGAAACTTAAGATTGAAGATAAGAGTACTAAGGTAAGAAGAGGACAGCGGTAAAAACAGCAACAACAACCCTTTAAAAACTACAACTTTGCTGGTTCTAAAACAAAACTGTTTGGTGACCAAAGCAAATGAGCCACAGATTAACTCAGATGAGCAATAGTGACCACAGACTTAAGAATTTCTTATTGAAAAAATAGAACCATTTTTGTGATTATTTTTACTAAAGTGAAATAAATTTAATTGGAATTCCTGAGGCAAGGGTTGCAATTCAAAACATGCCCAAATATTTTTCTCATTTCTGTTCTGGGTGTTAAAAAAAATAAAAATAATTAGTCTAAAAAACTGACTTTATCATTTTATAATGATGAAAAATATATTTGTGGAACCAAGGAAAGGTATGTAGAGGAATGTAACTATATTTGTTATATTGGATTTTTTTAAACTAGGTGTTACATAGATAGGAATTCATTATATTATCATTTATACTTTTGTGCATATTTAAAATATTTCATAATTTAAAAGCATATATGTGTGGAAGATTTGAAGAAAGGTTTAAGAAATCTCAATCCAAAATAATTAATTAGTTTAAAAAAAACGCCATTATTAAGGCAGGTGTCTCTCCTTAAAAGAAAGATGTTAGAACCTAATGAATTATGGTTCTGCAGTTGGCAAACATTCATTTCACTGCCCAACACAGTTTGAATAAAGACTCCAGGCAGAAACTCTGTATATTTTTAACTCAGAAAAAGGATGTTCTCCCATGATTGTCTTTGAAAGTGTGGCATAAATGTCACATCAATGACATGACAATGTCTCCTGTAATATGTATTTTAAGTTGCAGAAAGAGTAAGAGACTAATGAAACTGTGGTTTCACAATCTTTTCAAGATTTTTTGTCTTTTTAAAGTAAACTAAACAAAACTCTACAATTCTACTTTATGTGCCCTGATTTGCAATTATCAAGCGAAAAAGACCTGGGCCAGGGGCAGGGGAATTTGCTGTTCTTTAAGGCTACCCCTCACCAGAGAAAAAGTCAGTTTTGGTACTCATGTTTGAATATTAGAAAAAAAATCAATATTTCTGATATGAAAGCTGGGCAATATAGAACAATTTTATGTTCTAGGGACAACCAAGTTTGTACTGTGTCCAGTAGTGTGGAAAAGGGAAATCTTAAGGTAATATTGTGGGATAATAATGGGCTTTTCAAACACACCCCAATGCTTTCTCAGCACATCCCACCTGTCATTTCTTTTAAAAAAATGATTGAAGTTTGGATCTCTCTCACTGACATCTGTTTTCAAAATGAGCCCTTTTCCACTGGTCACTATAGATTTTGCATTTGGGTGTTACAAATTTGGGCTTGTTTTAAACTATGTAATTTACAGCTTAAATTCTTTATAGCCTAACATATAAATTGTGCATTTTTCCAAGGAACATGACCAGTTTAGAAGCACAGAAAGATATACTTTTTAATACACAAAGAAAGAATGGCTATCCTGTGTGATCATAGGCAATGTGGACGTGATAGGATAGAGGGTCGTCAAGCCTAAAAGCACCTGTGAATTGGCTGATTCACTCAGGAAAATCTGCGTGACAGCAAATACCACACTGAACAAGCCATTCAACCAGATGAAAAGTGAGACAAACAGGGATTAAAAGTTACAGGAATGCAGAAGTGAATGGGATGGAGCATAATCCGTGCAAAAATGTGGAAGTCCTTGGGAACAAAGGACCATCGACGTCCTACATAATTAAATGTGAAATGTGTAGTTGGTTAAGAACTTAAAAAGAAATCTCATAATCTATGTGTTTCTACAGAAAGGTTACTACTACATGAAGAATAGAGATCATTCCATAGCTTGATTGCCTTTCTTCTATTTTTCTATTGCTTTTCTTCTTCTTTTGTGTGTGTGTTTCATTCTTCTCAGCACCATCCACTAACCAGCTGAACGGGCCACTGACCTCAAAGGTCAGTGCTAGCCTTGGCGGTCAACACTCGGATGCGGGCGGAGTTGCAGGTCTTGCAGAGGATGTGCCCATCCAAAGGGTAGCAGCCTTGGTTGTCTCCTTCAGACAGGAGACCGCCACAATCCTAGCAAAATAAAGACAGATGGAGACGATGTAAGTGAAAATGGAAACTACATATGTAAAGATTAAAGTCTTTAGCTTTCCATTCAAGGCCTCCAAAATGTGGCCACTTACCTTTTTACTTCATATAGCATCGGGTCCCTCCAATCCATCCCCAGTGTTTAACATAGTAAGTGTTGAATAAAATTGAACCCAGAGTGCTGGGCTGGGAGGTAGCCCCCGTTGTGCTGGCACTGCCATGTCCCTGCAGGTAAGGCAGGTTCCCACTCTGAAAATACTTCCTGCATTTCCTGCCTTACCAAGCTGTTGGGAGGATCAAAGAGGGTAACGGATGTGAAATGTACTTTTAAAAAAATGTGAAGAGGATATAACTGTAAGGAATTATATTGTTGTTGGTAGCACCTCTGTGAGTTCATTTTGGAAAATATTAAATAATTCAATGTTGGCCCTTACTTTCAGAGAAAACAGAAGTTTCTTTAGGAAAAAATGTAGTGCTTCCTCTAAGTGTGTGTACACTTGCTAATTTTCAGTAGACACTCTTTTAAAAGGCCGCGATTGCTGCATACCTCACCTCTGCCGTCTAGCATGACAGAACTGTCATTGGGGCTCATGTCTGAATTTGACAAAGAATGAAATTTAAATTCAAAAAGGATGTTGCCTGAGATGCAATGGCAACCGCAACAGAAGCCCAAGTTGGACTTTCCGGCAAGGTTGGCTTCACCAAAATGAATGAGCAGATATTTTGTAGCTCTGGAAGCACTCAAGAAACTGAGTAGTGAAACCAAACTAAGTCTTTTAACCACAACAGAAAGGAAGAACAATTCATAAATGACATGGTTTTAAGGATTTAATGAGGTAACTTCTACTGCTGCTCGGGCATGCTGAAGAGCCCAGAGTCGACCACAGTGTTGGGACCACGAAGGCCTTGAATCTTAGAGCCCAAATGAGCCGTATGGAGCGTCCTGTATGATCTCACTTTAGAGAGGGGGAGTGAGGAGCAGAGAGGGAAGTGATATTTCCAGTGTGATGCAGCGACTAGAACAATGGCCTCCCCTCTTCTAATTCAGTGTTTTCTCCATTCTACAGTATTGTTTCTACAGAAATTCTCAGCATTTTAAAGCAAACTAATTTGTACAGCTATCATTTAATCTGGAAGGAGAAAAGGTATTAGCAAGAAAACAAAACCATTTAAAACACAAAGCCTACTGGTATGTGTGTGAAGAATGTCAGGAAGCCTTTCTTCTTTGAGCCTCGGTTTCTCCATCTGTAAAATGATCTCTAAAGTATCCATGAGCTCTTATAGACGTATGATTCAGGTCAATTTTAAACATGATGACTGGCCATTATTGTTCCTTTTTAGTCATAAAACCTCGTATAAAACTTAGTAGTTTTTATTATCTTTTCTCACGTTAAGGCAACTTAGGCTCTAGGGAAAAATGAAGCTCAGTGCATAAAACAGGTGGCTGGTTATGGCCAAGGCAGCAAATGGGATGAATGTAGTTGCAGGGAGCTAGTCTGGGTCTTGGGGAGATCTTCCTGGTGGGACTAGGTGAGCCAGTCTCATGAAGGTGCGGTAATGAGGAAGTCCATAGTATCCCTCAGATGTGAGAGGGGGCTGACACTGCTGCACTCAGGAGACCTGACAGAAAATATAACAACTGCTTCGATAGAGAAGGTCTGGGTAACTTACAGAACCAGGATGAGAAAGCATTTTAAAGTCGCTTTCTGAAAGCGATGCCCTTTTAGGACCCGGACTATAGGGGAAAGCCTTGCTGACCTTTGCTGTATAAATGACTACATGTTCCTTGGGCAAGAAGCATTCCTTGTCACTTCCAGCTGGGATTACAGCATGTATATATATATATTCCCACGGCATCTCATGCATAACTCTCCTATAGCTCTTAGTTACCTGACCTCTTGTGAGAAGTGCTCAGTCAGTGCTGGCAAACTTAATGAATCTCCATGACTTTGAACATAAAGTTGCAATCCCTTGGAAAGGAATAAATTCTCATCCTTCTAAATGCGAGACAATGGTACCTTTGCCCTACAGGAATATCAGAGCCAAAGTTGAAGATTCAGTACAGTAATAACAATAACAAAATGTTAACAGCAATAACTTTCCTCACTAACTTAGTTCTTTACGATTTACAATGTCCTTTAATATGCAATTCTGCATTTTGGTCATACAGCCATATTTGGAAAAGATAAGAATGACTTCTTGTTGGAAATCGGGAGTGACAGAGGTAAAGTGACATCCAAGATCACTAGCATTAAATGCCCATGTCAGATCTAAAACCTAAGACCCATGAATGCAGGCACCAGGGGCTATCCCAAATTTAGTAATTGCTGCGTTTATGAAAACTGGGCTCTAATGGGCTATTCAATGCCTGCCATGTAGCGTTTAGGGGTGCAGACCACTGACCTCACAGCGGTAGCAGTGAACATGGAAATCACGATCCAGAGCCACAATCCGGACAGTCTCCTCCTGGCCTGGGGCTGGCATGATGGGCTCCTTGCACACAGAACACCGGGGGGCAAATTTCCTGAAGACAAAGAGATAGTTTTGGTTCAATACTGAGCATAGACAATGACAAAGAGGTGAGACACAAAGATTAAAATAAAAGGATAACAGGTATAAACCGAGAGGACATCTGATCTACCATTCTGTGACCTTGAGCCAGTCATTTTCCTTCTCTGGGTCTGCTTCCTCAACCCTAAAATAAGAAACAGACTCAATGATTGTTGAGGTCCCTGTAGATCATAAATGATGTTGAGAGAGGCAGGGCAGTGTGTGAACTGCTTGTGCATGAGAGCACCTTGGAACTACTGGCCATGCGATACTTCGTGTGGAATTCACCTGTGCATAGATTTCAAACCCAAACTGTGGGATCACCAGAAGGGAGAACAAAAGTCCCGGAGGCCCCTGCTTGTCTCTGCCATTTCTTTCTAGACTTTTGTATGCGTTCCCCAGGCCTGACCTCACTGTTCTGAGCCTGGTAACTTTGCCTCATTTCTACTTATGAAGAGTGTCTTTCTTTGAAATGTGTCTCAGATTCTGGGAAATAGGCCTCAAACGACTATTTTTTCGAAACAGCAGAAGATAGTGAATTTAAATATCCTTTACACCAAACTTACCATGTCCAAACCTGAACTTCTTACATTTTGGTTGTGTTAAACTTTTGTTTGAAAAAAAGGTCAAAAAGTTGTCAAGTTCTTTATTCTTTAAAGGATTACAACATGTCTGAACACGTATATACTTACATCTATACACAGATATATGTATCATTTTGAGGTTAACTGTTGGTGAGGAATTTTAATATTTATTAATATCTTCATATTCTTTATTGTGACTGTTAGTCCTAACCTTTTTTCCTCATAACAAATTAATAGGATGCAAAAATAGGCCATGTATCCATCTACATATTCTGGAGGTTAGGGGTGGTAATTGTGAAGTGTGAAATGAGACATGATTTGAAATGGACTTAGATAAGAAATGAAAAAATTCAAAAAAAGAAAAATGAACTGTGCAACTCCATTTATCCACAGTAATTTTTTTAAGGTTGATGATATTAAAATTTATTTATTTGTGAGACTTAAAAAGAAATAATGATAGTAATCTAATGCTTTACAGAGTACTTTATGGTTGTCAAAGCATTTTTACATATATTATGCTCTATAAGTAATACATATTAATTTTCCTGGCAGCACCCAAAAGGCATCTGTATGGCTGCAACCTAAATAAATATGAATTAAGCAGCAGATCAATTGATTGCTATGAAAGAAAAATTAAAAGGACCATGGTACAACTACAGCAGTAATCAGAGTTATTATAATTGGTATTTTGTGCAAGAAGTTTATACTCAGTGACGAAAAAATTGCTTTGAACTATCTGATTATTTTTGAATCTGGGTCACCAGTAGTGAAATGAGCAGACTTCTAGAATCAACTGCAAAATCTCCTTTCCCCATTGTGACTGTACATTCTGTAAGGTCAGAAGTATGTCTTGCCTATCCCTGTATCCATGAGCCTTACCTAATTTCCCCAGGTAGGATTACTTACTGTAGGAGATGTCATTGCATATGCTTATTATAGTAGGAATTATTTGCATATCTTTGGGGACTACCAAACTGTAACCTTCCAGAATACAGGATTTGCTCCATCTCTGAGTCTCCCCAAACAATCTCTGTGACTCGGCATAGAGCAGAAATTCAGGTTATATCTAATGAAATGAAGCATCTGCCACATTTCTCTCTCTAAAAAAAAGCTACTTGGGCCTTTATGTTCAATCTCAAGGTTCTCCCTCTTTGGAAAGCTATAAACTGTGTTCTTGCTGAGTAAGGATTTCTTCCTTCCTAACAATTGGCCTCATTTCCATGATGAAAAGAAGACACAGGAAGCGGTTTCTGCAGTCCCACAGCATTCTTTGGTCGGCATTTCAAGGATTGTTCCAGATCTCAGGTGGTCTATTTCAAGGCTCAGTTTACTGAGCAGATGATGATAATAATAATAATAATAATAATAATAATAATAAATTGAATAACACTTTTGATAGCTAAAATAGCTACCATTTATTGAGTGCTTATTATGTGCCAAGCCCTGTTAAGCACCTGACCTTATTTTCTACTGACAGCATTGTTATGAGGAACTACTTTTATCATTTCTACTTTACAGCCACAGGAGCCAAGGCTCAGAGAGGGATGGTCTTAATCATCTTGTGTCCTGGTACATTCCTGGCAATCAACAAATGGATGCTTACGAAACAAATAAATGGATGAGTGTAACATGCCTGATAAGAAAGCATAAGATAGAGGAGTAAAAGCTCCATACAATGAGAGGGTCAGTTAAATAAGCCTGCTTTTCTGGGCTCACTGTGCTGGCACTAGGAATACAGACATAAACTATGACTTAGCAATCAGACCAGTGAGGGAGTGTTATCTATTTCTGTATTTGTTCTATTGATTTATATATACATACATATCTTATTACCTTGCAAAAATGATTTAAGGTGGTTACTGTAAAGTTTTATGGGTGTGTGTGTGTGCATGCGTATTTTTTATTAATAGTGAGACTATGTGAGTGCTATCTATAGTCAATTTACAAAACTGCAGAACAAAGGGATGTAAATTGAAACATGGGGATAGGGAGGGACTGAAATCAGAGAACGCTTCTTGGGGGGATGGCAGTTGGGTTGCACCTTGAAAGATGGTCATTTAGGGGAAATGGGAAAGCATGCATGTGTGTGGGTCTGCCTGGGACTGAGTTTGAGCAGTCCTCTGAAATGATATACGGGAAAGTGTTCGTGCCTTACAGGCTGGAGGGCTAGAGCCAGCTTTGATGGAAGGTAGTTATGCAAGGAGCGACCCATTCACAAGGCTTCAGAAATAGTATTTCAGAAGCTCATTACTCAAAGTGCAACTCAAGACCACCTGGGGGCTTGTCAGAAATGCAGAACTTTAGGGCCCACCGCAGACCTATGCAATTAGAATCTGAAGTTTAATAAGTTCCCCAAGTGACTTGCAAGCACACTGAAGTCTGGGAAGCACTGGTTTAAAAGACAGGATTGTAAGCAGGTGAGAGAGAATCCTTTCGTGGTTCTCCTCTATCTCATGGTAGCTTCCACTCCCAGGATGCTCTGGTAACAGCCAAGCAAATCATCCTTGAATGTGGAGAAGCATTTCCTAACTCTACACCCTTATTTATTGCCCGAGTTATTCTTCCTGTTAGGAATCTCCTTGTTTCCAACTTAAAACACTGGAAATTCTACTTCCAGGAGCCTGCTCAGAGCCCAGGGCCAAGTAATCTCCTCTGACTCTGGCACGAGCCTTTGCAGGTGCCCACCTCTTGGCTTTGAGCCCTTCTTGCCTGATGGCGCACATACTCTGCACCCTCCTCCCTACAAGCTCCTTGCTGACAGGCTTCTCTCTACAAATCAGTGCAATTTCAGCCCTACGTGATTTCTCTCCTCATCTCTCTCTCCATTAGTAGTTAGTGTGGTAATGGGTACACAGAAACCTCTTTGTAGAGAGGTTGAATTGAATTAAAATACATTTCTTAAAAGCTCACAAAGGAGACCTATTCAGAATGGCCAAGAACAAGTAACTCCCCAAAACTGCAGGAGATTGTACTCCTCTTATACTCCTCTCTCCTTAGCCTTGTAGCGTCACTGTGGGTTGGACTTTTTAGCTACTTTTTGTTCTAGTACTTTCTAGGCTTAAAAACAGGGTTCTGTAAAATGTTCTCATATTTTTCTTTAAAAAGTGGGGAAAAGGTAAAAAGAAGCTTTTCCCCCCAATACTTGCTAATCATACAGACAATGTTATTTTTAAAAAACAATTTGTGTTTTAACATGCCACTGAATTAGTGGTGGTGGTGGGGAGACAGTTGAAGGCTAGAGATTATTTTCCTCTTCAATTGCTCAAGTCTGCTTTTCTGGGGCATTCAGAATCACACATTATGTCACCAGCCGCAAGTCTCTAATTATGCTCCCCACTTTTAGAAATGGAAGATAAATGCATAGATATAAGTTTACATTTGTCAGAATTGAGTTCCTGTTTTAATTGAGGGTGCAATATATCATTCTTTATCAGCAACAGAAACATGTGTGCTCTGATTATATCTGTCAATCTTTCTTGGATTAGGGTGAGTCTAAGAAAGGAGAGACGCAGTGACAGAAACATTCTCCCCGTTGGTATCTTTTCAGTTCTCTTAAATAGATGCAGGTTTTCTTTCTTCATGTGTAATTACAAGCTAAAAATATCGATAACGTGAAGTACAATTTATGCTGTGACTGCCCTTTCAAAGTGAGCCGTTCCTTGTCTAATTCAGGTGGAGAATTTCCGCCTCTGGGGCTTTTTAATTCATTCAGCCTCACGTCTTTTGGTGAAGTTTTCACTTTCTTTGCTACTTGGAAAGTGGTCAGGAAATTCGTTTTTAAACCATGAGTCTCAGGTCCCCAAACTGCTTGTGGCAAGTACCTCCTGGTTGTTGACAGTCAACAGAGCGGTGAAAACTAACCCACAAGACCGCACGCCTGGAGGCCCCAGAATGGGTGCCACACTGGTGAGCCATGCAAGCTTCATGTCCTTGAGGGCCTCGGTCTGTCTGGAAGGGCACTGCCCAGCAAACAGTCTAGAAAGCCTCTATGTTTCTTGTTTGCAAATCATACCTAAGCTTTCATATAGTTCCTAAAAATGTTTAAAAATGTGACCAACCAATTAACCAACTAAGTGGCCAAATAAAAGTAAGCAAAACATAAAACCATACAATTTTCATGAAAAACCCATGATAGAGGGACCAGCAAGTGAAAGAATTGAGGAAGTGGGGACATATTTTTCCAGGCCCATGAGTAAGTGGTCTTGACCTTGAGGCTGTATTTTCTAATCCTCCTCAAAAGACTGCACAGTACTGGATTCACTAAGTTCATTAGAAAATATCCTGTGAAAGAGAAGACCTGGGTGGGAGAAGAGTTGAGGGGAGGGTATGAATGTGATGACAATGGCATTAAGCTGCCTCTGAGCATGTGAGAGGCTTGCATTAGTAAGGACTGAATCATTCCCTGGGTCTGTCTTCCCATAACTTCCTATCTGTAGAGTGGCAGGATGGAGAGAGAATCCTGGGCTGTTATAGCTTGAGCACTTTAAAACAGGTCTGGTCTAAGGACCAAACTGAAGAGCTCAGAGAAATTGAGCAACTTGTTCAAAGTCACACATCTTGTTCACGTTTAGGCCAGGGAGGGCTGGCCCAGGATCCTGCCTCTTTCCAGTATAAATACTCTGTGGCTGAGTGAATTTTCTTACAATTAAAGCCACCCAAAGATGCCAGGAACTAGCCCCAGGGAAGCTGTGCAGCAGAGGCCAGCCTGGCAAGGCCACATGGACAACCTGATAGCAATTCCCACATTGCATGGTGGGGAATCAATCAATTCTTTTTAAGGCCCCATCAAATTCTGAGATTCCATGCCTCTGAGAAAGGAGACCAAGTAGCCCAGGTGCCAGGCAGTGAGAACAGGCTGCAACAGACTGGCAGGCTGGAGGCAGGAGAGTAGATTGCCTACTTGTGGAAGTCCTCGATGCAGTGGATGAGGCCGCCAGCATCCACGGTGAATGGGATCCCATCCAGGCTGCGGTGGCACATCACACAGGTAAAGCAGTGAGGATGATAGGCCTTGCCGGTGGCTCGGAGAATCCGCTCCATAATGGGCTTGGAGCACACACTGCACTGCTCCAGGGTATTCTAGAGAGGAAAAGAAAAATGCCAATGATGGGCTGAAACTAGAGATGCTCCACTTCCACAGCAGCTTATAGCACGACAAGCACTGTCACAGAACACACTGGCTCAGGTGCTTGTCACAGTCAGTACTTTTACAATCTTTATTGTAGGGAGAAGAAAATGCAATCAGATGGATCAAGTGGTTTTTCTTAGGTTACCCAGGTAATAGGCAGCGAATGTTGAATTTAAAACATGTCTTCTGACTCTTACCCTTGTCCCTTTCCACTACAGCAGGGGTGATGGCAAACTTTTCTGTAAAGGCTCATAGAGTAAATATTTCTGGCTTTCTTGCAACCATGCAATTATACCACTGTAGCGTGAAGGCAGCTATGGACAGTACATAAGCAAATGGGCATGGTTGCATTTTAATGAAACTTTATATACAAAAACAGGTGGCCCACTGGATTTGGTCTATCCAACCCAGGTTCTCTGCTAGAAGAACGCTTCACTACTACTTCTAAAATGTGCTTCATCATCAAAGACCTGGTGGGGTCATCAAGGACCCTAGCATTTTAGAGAGTTGTCTGATAACTGAGACTCACAGAGCATGCTAGCTGTAGATCCCCATCAGAGCCCAGCACAATCAGTGAGGCTTTTGATCACATAAGGCCTTGAAATCAAATGCTATCTCCAAGTTTAGTGTTATAAACTCTTAATGGAAACGTTGAGCCCAAAGGAGGGGTTCTGGTTTGAGATGTCAATTAAGAAAGTTAATTTATCTGGCTTTAAAGGTATGCTCAGTTTTAAAAAGGGCATATCCCCCTTAAAGAGGATACCATTTGTTGAGTCAGGACTCAGAAATATTGATGAAATTAGTTAATTTTTCATTCTTTCCTAGAATCTCATGCTGTCTTACCAAACAACCGTGTTTCACATGTAATATGCTATGTTCCTACTGAGATGTTTGGACTGACTCACTGAGTTTACAACCTAGAATAAACCTGAAATGAGGACCTGGTTAGAAAGATGGAGAACTGGAATAGATGTGGAAATTGAAGGTTAATTGCTCTCTTATCACAAGAACCTTAGTTTAAATGGTCATGAGGCAAGAAGTACCTGTGGGTAGGTAACAAGGGTGTTAGCGTCTCTACTACAGCAATGGTCTCTGCTGGGCTCCCTTATTTGCATCTCTCTTCTGTAATACTTCCCCATCACCAAAGTGACTTCCAGTTTCCTTTCCAAACCACAAATGTGGCCAAATAATTTTCCTGTTAGCAAAAACTTATACAGTTCCACAATGTAAAAAAGAGCTGGTTCCATATCTGGCATTCAACCTCCCTTTCTAGGCTGATGATTCCCTTCGGACCTCAGACTGCCCACACACGTTCAAACCATGAGGAGCTTCCACAGTCCTGTGCATTGGCTAATGCCTGCAGTGAATTGCAATGTGCCATTTTGACCTTTTGAGGTATAGGTCAGAAGGCAACCTCACAGTGAATCTTTCCTTGATGTCCTCATTTGGAATACACGGCTTCTTTCTCTCCCCTTCCCGAGCGCTTTATGTTGCTTATGAAACTTAACAGCATTCACTGTATTAACATTATTTGTACATACATCTATTTCCTCTATCAGACTGCATTTTCTTTAAGGGCTGGGACTATGTCTTTAAGGACGTATTTCTTTGTCCCATAGTAAACCTAGTATACTACCTGGAATATCATAAGCCCGGGATGAGTGCGTGCTGAAAGAATGAATGAAGGAATATTGTTCACATCCCATCCCAGCAGTACACAGCTGGCCTGCCTCCCCTGACTTGGGAAACGATGCCAAGATGAATTGGTAAATCCATCACCATCCTCTCCTCAAAGCTGTGGTTGCTGCGGGTTCTGAAATTGCTTAGTACGCCTCTGGTCACAGTCTAAACTCATGGAAACTATTAACCGATTTTCACTCTATTTTGAAGTGGTGAAATTAAAATAGCAGAAAAACCTAAGATGACAGTCCGGAGACTACAACGGTCCGGACCATGAGGACCCTGCTACTTTTCTCCTCTGGTGACCTGAGCTAATGTGGCTGGAAACTGTCTCCTCAGGGCTGGTGTTTTGTTCCTCTGTGGGTTTTAACTTTTCTTCCTTTAAGGCAGCCCTGTAATAGAGTTGAACAAACCAGAAAATGCTTGACCAGAAAATGTTTTTTGTTTGCACTGAGGCTTGGCTGCAAGCTTCAGCCCATTTACTTGAAACCATCAGCAGCATATAAGGTTGAGTCAGTTTCTAAGGAAATTCTTCATGGTCTGTGGAAGCACTGTTTAAAGAACAGGTAATCTGAACATTTCTTTTACAAAGACAAAAGAGTGTAAAATATGTTTAAAGTGAGACTACTGTGAAATGCCCACAAATCAGAAAATAAAGGTTCCAAGAATGCAGCTGACTGTTAGCTTGGTCTAGCAAATGATGGAGGGAAACACCTTGTCTAGCTGACTCTCTTAACTGTACTCGTCTTCTTTCAACCTTTGACTCGTCCACTAGGACCCTTAGACTTCTCTTCTATTTGAGAAAGGATAAAGACTCTTACAATGCCAGAGAGGAGGGAACTGAGCATTCCTCTAGCCCAAGCCTCTGATTTCACAGGGTGAGAAAACAGACCTAGAGCACTGATACAGTTGGCCCTGGGTCATAGAGTTCAACAAGGGCAGAAGTGTGACTGTATCATAATTTTCTGACTCCCAATAATTCAGAAAGGGATCTGATGAATTCATTACATAGCCATAGAGAGGGGAAGTTGCTAGTTAAAAAAAAGAAAAAAAATATCCTGGCTTTGTCAACCTGTAGTGTATGATCCTGGGTAAGTCATTTCTTCTCTCTAGACCCCAGTTTTCTTGCCTGTAAAGCACTAA
Source organism: Phyllostomus discolor (assembly GCF_004126475.2). Taxonomy (NCBI): domain Eukaryota; kingdom Metazoa; phylum Chordata; class Mammalia; order Chiroptera; family Phyllostomidae; genus Phyllostomus; species Phyllostomus discolor. The sequence goes on along the minus strand of NC_040904.2, from coordinate 48,191,122 downwards.
CTCTAACTCTGCAATTTCATGACTCTTTGGTACAGCAGCACTAAAAACAATAGACAATGGCCAATGGTGCCATTACTAGATATACTCATACACTACAGACAACTGGATAACCTCTCATCTGAGGTTTTAAAGGAGGCTTCATGTGTTAGAAACCTAAACTAAGTAAACTTTACTATGTCTTTTCACTTGGAATTCCAGAAATTGCTATTGGTAGAATTTTAAGCACCACAGATAATCTTTATGTCTCCTTATAGAAGGTTACTTTAAAGCCAGATGAAAATATGCAGTTTTTGTATTTTCTAAAGTAGGTTAAAATTTTAAGAATATGAAGCAAAAAAAAAGTCCTCAAGCAAAAGAGTTGAAGAAAGATGTCTCTAAGTGTATCTACTCAAATCACACTTGTATGTGGAGTAGGGGTACCATGAGTGATCAGTGGGAGGTGGGAGGGAAGAGCACACTCCAGCATAAGAACATTCAAACTCTCGAGAGTAACTCACAAGCTGGCTCTGGATCAACCTCTACTGAGCTTTCTGCTACCACTGTAATAAGATATGTTCTTCCACAAGCCCAGACTACTTCACATCCTTTTTTTGCCTAGAGAGTAAGTAGTCATTCTTCAAAGTTAAGCTCAGATATTACCTCTTCTGCAAAACCTTTTCTAATTTTCCCTTTGCTATACTCCAAGCAAAATAAGTCACCTCTTTCACTCCCATAAGACTGTATTATGCTTCTCCTATGACACTGAATATAATGTATTTGACTTAATGGTTTATGTCAACATCCACTGATCAAACCAAGTCCATACCTCTCTCCCCCCATTGGAGCCACAGTCTTAGGTTAACTTTCCTAGGAAACAGATTCTTAGACAGAAATTTTCACATGGGAAGTTACCGGAGAGTGTCTTTGAGATCAAGACCTATGGGAAAGTACAGAAGTTCCTGAGTAGAGGAATTCAACTGTGATGTAGTCAAAACAAAAGCTTCTGATGGTTCTGTGGATTAGTCGGTCTGGAGCTGGAATGGCCTTGCCCAGTTGTTTTTCTTTGAAACCAGGGCATAAGGCCTTTACATCCCTGCATCTACTAGTCAATGGATACGCACGGCTCGCAAAAGCAGGAGTGATATTGGGCGAAGAGTTTCCCCTCAGTTGAGGGTGATTACCAGAGAGGGACTCGGCTATGCACCCTCAGTAGCCAACAGTCCCTGCAGCTGGAGGAATGAGAGCCTTGCTCCTGAAGAGGGAGCTGGGCAGCGTCCACAATAGTAACCATCCTTGCCCAGGGCCTGATAGTCCATGGCACACAGCAGGCAACTGGTAACCAGCTGTGAAATACCTGATAGTTTACCCTGAATAAAGAGTCTACATTTTATACTTTTTTTAAAAATACAGGCATTATTTGAAAAATTTTACAGGATTTTCAAAATTGTTTTGGGTAGCTATACTAATGAACATACAGTTAAAAGGAAGAGATGTCACAGATAAGCAGAAAAAAGCCAAAAAAGAAACTAGCTGCTAAAAGGCACAATTTACAAACTTTTCTGAAATGATGATAATACAATTGTAATTAAAAACAGAAAAAGTTAAGCAAAAATAAAAATAAAATCACATACAAAAAACCAATCTTGTACACAAAACTCCCCAAGGCAACTGTTTTTAGATATACAATCTGCTTGTATTTTTTCTATCCTCAGATATTGTATAAATAACTTCTCTAATTCACAGTCAGAAGAACTAGAAAAATCATCTGAATATAAATGATTATAAGCATAAGCAATAACTACTAGTTAGATTATAAAGAAAATAACATCTCTATAATTGGTATATTGCATAGGTTATATGTGTTCAATGTTAAGTATTTTATATAAAAAGACATAAGTGTTTGAAGATTCAGAAAACTATAAAGTGTTGCCATTTAGAAATGTTAAAATTTTCATTTCATAAAATTAAAATGTAATCTTATATATTTCATCTTTACTTTTTTAAGGTATGAAAGCAACATTGAAACAGGAAAGAGTCTTGGAAAGATAAGGGTGACATCTCATGTTCTAGGTAAGTAAAGTTGTTTTTGGGGGGATAAGAATAAAAAGGAAAAAAGCAGAGTCAGAATATATTTAAACCTTTAAAAGTCTTCAGTGCACTGTTGGTGGGAATACAGACTGGTGTAGCCACTGTGGAAAACAGCATGGAATTTCCTAAAAATACTAAAAATGGAAATGTCTTTTGACCCAATGATTCCACTGCTGGGAATATACACTAAGAATCCCAAATCACCAATTTAAAACAACTTCTGCACCCCCATGTTTCTAGCAGCACTATTTACAATAGCCAAGTGCTGGAAACAGCCTAAGTGCCCATCAGTAAATGAGTAGATCAAAAAACTGTAGTACATTTATGCAATGGAATATTATGCAGCAGAAAGAAAAAAGGAATTCCTAACTTTTGGGACAGGATGGATGGAACTGGAAAATATTATGCTAAGTGAAATAAGTCAGTGAAAGACAAATATCATATGATCTCACCTATAATCTGATGAACAAAATAAACTAATGAGCACATTAGAACCAGAGGCATGGATACATGGAACAGACTGACAGTGACCAGAGGGGACAAGGGAGGGGGATAATGGTGGAAAGAAGGGGAAGGCACTAGTCAAAGAACATGTATGAATGACCCATGGACATAGACAACGGTGTGGGGATGGACAGTGGGAGTGGAGCTGGGCTGGGCAGAGGAGGGCAAAGGGGGAAAACTGGGACAACTGTAATAGAGTAACAATAATTTAAAAAATGTCTTTAGTGATTATTCTACTCCAGGAATTTTCAACTTCCCTCACTTGCTTCTTTTTTCTGTAATCCTTTGTTCAAGGAAATAATTTGTCAAGACAACAAACACATCCAAAAGAGCCTCAAATCACTTCTGGATGAAGAATGTGAAAGGATGGAGTCTACATGGGATCCATATTTTATAGTTTATAAACCATGATTCTAGTCTAACCATAAGATTTAAGAAACAAAGAGACAGAGAGGGAAAAGAACTAGTGATAGAGTTTGAGTTAGAATATAGATCTCCTCACAGATAGAAAGGAATATGGTGGTTACCAGAGGGAAGGGGGTGTGGGATTGTAGAGGGTAAAGGGAGCAAAATGTATGGTGACAAAGGATTACCTGACTACGGGGTGGTGGGTACACAATGCAATATATATAGATCATGTATCATAGTAAGGTACACTTGAAACTTATATGACCTTCTTAACCAATGTTACCTCAGTACATTTAATAATAATAATAATAATAATGAAAGAATATAGGTCTCCTAATTCTTCATACAGTGGAAAATCCCTCTCCTACATCATGCTATACAGAATTCATATTTCAGTAGATATACTCCATATTGTAAATATAAGGCATTCAAATTGACTACCTGCAAGTTACATGCACATAAAGGAAGGAAATGTGTACAGATTTCAAGACAGTTTGTCTACTGTCAATTTCAATGGTTCTTACAGGATGACGCAGAAAACTCATCATTGGATCCCCAGCATCTACAACAGTATCCTCACAAAAACAGATGTTCCACACATATGGGTTTGACAGTGAATTAATAAACTCTGGTTAAGTACTTTATATAAAGTAAAGTTAATCTATTTCCCCATGCAAAACAATTCTCTAATCCAGATCTGGGCTCTCAACCGATAGGCTAAGAAACAGTGACTCAAGTGGGTTGTAGGCGTGCCACATTTAGGAGGGTTAAAGCAGAGCTTTCCATAGCTCCTGGGTGGTCACCTGGGGCCAGGTGAAGCCTCATTCACCTACTCCAGTGTGCTGAATGAACGCCAACGCTTTCCACATGAACTACGATGTAAAAAGGGTTGGGAAGCACAGCTTACACGCAAGTGTTCCCAACAGAACAGCAGTGTGGTACAACAAAAGGAGAACAAGGCTGTGTATGACTCAACACACCTCCACTGAATTGCCAGTGCCATTATTCAAACTCAAATAATTATATCAACTAACTTAATTTTGGAAGACAAATTTATTCCTCATTCTGGTCACCAAGAAGGCTTCCCCAATGATGAAAGTATTTGGGGGTTTTCTTTTCAGATGAAGATATTATTTTACTTTGATAGTTCTTCTGATGAGCTACGGTACAAAACCTCCCAACAGCTCTGTCCCTCAGAGAGTCATGCATTTCTTATTAGAAGTTTTCTTGTACTTTCTAAGTGTCCTTCACCTAAATCTAAACCCTAACCTTAATCTACATCTTTATGTGTCTCTGCGTTTTAAAGCAGACAGAAAATAATAATGGTAATCGCAGTGTCACCCGTCCCTCTGACTGTTACGTTCAAAATTTTTTAGTCAATTTATTAGATGGCATCAAACCCTTAAAATGTATTTTTTTTGATGTCACGAACCCCACAAAAAAATGACAGTTATGAAACATGGGACTAAAAGTTCAGTAAAAATTCAACTTTGTTTTTTGTTCATTTCCACTGTTTTTGAACACATCTCTTTGCATCCAATGCCTATATTGCCTCAGCTTTTTCTTGAATCCCCTTGAAAGAAACTTTTTACAGGGTTTTCTGCTGAGCAGAGCTGCCTCCCCACTATATTTAGCCTTGCAGAAAGCCTAAGGAGTGGAACAAAGTGTTCGACATCCTGGCAGGTATCGGGGAAGAAAGAAAAGACAAAGACACTGTCCTGGCCCTTAGAGGTTCCCGGTGTAGTGGGAGAAGTAGACACTGCTAGAAATAGCTGATCAGAGGCAAAGGGCACAACAAATTGCTGTTGGAGAGGCATGAGTAATGTGTGATGGGAACAGAGAGGAGAGAGTAATTACTTTTGAACGGTGAGGAGCAGACAATGTGCTGGTGGCGTATGATTCTGGGAACCTCTTCTAGGTGGGATTACAATTAGCTCTTGAAAAAAAAATACATAACACTCTTTGGAATTAATGTTGTGTTATAAGAAGAGTCCTCATTACCTAAGTCCCAGAAACGCCTACATTGAAACAAAATTCATTTCACAGGAAGAAGAATGTTTTAACAAAATTAGTATATTGGATCACACTGGTGAAGGGCAACTCAGTATTGCCAGAGATAAATATCTATGTGTCAAAGTAACACAAACAAAAACACACGTATGACTACTAAGATGGAATTTAGAAAAAAATCCTTACAAAATTGTGCTTATATTTGGATTAAATAAACTGAAATTAAAATTAAGAAGTATGTCCTAAAACCACAAGGAAAAAAGCCAACAAAAAGGACAAGAACATCAGGACAATTAGGTCATTTTATTTAATTTTGCCATGAACTGCAAATTACGTTCTTCACAAAGTAAATAATGCCCTGTTGTTTATTCTGAAACACTTGGGCCGGGATTATGAGCTGTGCTTTAGTAAATTTAAAAAAAATACTCATTACAGAACATTTAGTTTATGTTCTAAAGGCCCAGAGAGATGCTCTTTTACCTTAAAAAATGTAGTACTTGTAGTATGCTAATTCTTCCAACACATCTCTTGAATGTCTCCTAACCCTGAGAAATATGATGGGAATAGGAGGCTGGGACTTGATGAGTGTGTCAGACCTTCATGCCAGGAGCAAAATCACAAGATCACAGCACTCCACTGAGACTATTGTGAGAGGAAAAAGAAGAATAAAATTCCTTTCCTATAAGCCAAGTCAAATCATAGATTTGGCTTTACAATAACTTCAATGTATGGTCTGTTGGGACTTGTTAAGTCAGGAACCAGAGCAGAGTCTATCAGATATGGTAAAAGAATTAGTGATAGATTCAAAAGACCTGGGTTTGAAAGCCTAGGCAATTTTCTTGACTTCTCTGGCCTTTATTTTCTTCATCTACTAAAACAAGATTGAAAATGTCTACACTGCAGTGTCATGAAGACTAAATAAGATCACAAACATAAAATCAAAAACCCAGTGTTTGGCTGTATAATAAATGTTAGTTTTGGGTAATTCTTCTTACAGATTCTAAGGGGGCTAAAACATACATTTAATTGTCATTTTGATCATTGAATGAATTACCATATTTAAGCATTATTTTTCTATTTTTTTCATTCACCATGTATTTCCCTATATTTTACATCTCTACTTTTTAAGATATAGATTATTTAAGGAATGTTGTTATGATACTCTGGGACAACTGGATAATGTCATAACATAAAATGAGCTAATGAATTCCTAAGAGATTCCCTCCTGTTTCCCTGGGAATTCTGTGGGAAAGCTATTCTTACTTCTGTGTAAACATTATTATACCTCAGACCCTTAACGTTTTTAGCCCTTCATGAAAGTAATTTACATTATTTTATACTCTCAAAACAAAAATTGACAGCTTGCTCTGTTAGAGTCTAAAGTACAAACAGGAGCTCATTTAATCTCCACAATGATGTTATGGTAGGTAGAAAGGTAGAATTCTTATATGCCACATGACTACAGACATGGTCAGGATTTAAACCTGTACACTTTAACTCCAAAGACTCGTCCTTGGGCTTAGAAGATGTAGGTTAATTCTACTTCACACTGTCCTTCAATTAATACGTTTCTCCTATATCTTTCTATACAGTTCTATATAATGGTGATGACAATGGACATAGTTCTTGACCTTTAGCAAATTGCTGTGCCATAACTTTTCACAAATGCATAGTTTGCTTGAACTTGAAAAAAATTATTAAAATCATCTTGTCTGACTCTCTCACCTTATATTCTGGGATATTGCACTCAGGGAAGCTGATTACCTAATGTTAGACATAGTCTAAGAGCTGAGTTTGGGATTCAGATGCTCTGGTTTCTGTATAGTGCTTTTTTCCAAATTCCACACTAGATTCTTTCTGGAATACCAAAACATCTCTGATATTTTGTCCATTGTTAGTAATAGGAACAAGACAACTAAGGTTGATTAGTTATTAATATAATTATTTATGTCACCAGTGAGAAATCATTGGTCTGAGTATATTATATTAGTTGGGTTTTTACTACTGTTGAAACAAGACTGTCACAAACTGGTAAGTGTGGAGGCCCTCTAGCCAATAATTCAGTGGAGCTAATCCTATTCTAAGCTTCATGGCCTGATGTCTTTGGGCCCAGCTTCAATAATTCCTGCCACTAGCAACTTGTATAGAAAACATAGACACTCATACCAGTGCACTGAGGGTCACTTTCTGGAGTAGCTGTATCCTCATCTACTGAATGGGATACTAATGATTCTGCTTTGTCTATCTCTCAGAATTGCGAAAATTACATAAAATAAATATAAAATGTAATCTTTAAAAATGTAAAGAGATTAAAGATATTGTTATAAAGCCTTTTTCTCTGGGAAAATTTGATGTTCCTTCCATATGAGGACTGACCTTAAGTCTTGGTTCTTGAGTCTCTTACTAATCAGCTGAGCCTACTTTCCATTACTCTTGTTATTGGAGAGAAACAGACAATATGAGATGTCCACACAGACATCCACAAGCCAATGCATAGTGAGTTTGGGAACATTGTTTTTTTCCTTTCATTTTGGATGTTTTCAACTCTTTTTCTTATTATATTTTTCTTTAGTTTATGTACTTGGAACATCTAATAAGTGATAGAGTGGCCACAGATCATTCACTTAGCGTGTACAGAGAAATCTCATGGAATATATAACTTGTTGCAGAAATATTTGGCACAATCCATTTTCTTGACTTATCTATAAATAAGGCTCAACTAAGCTCCTGATGCCAGTGCCTGTGACGCACCATCTTGACAGTGTTCAATCACGTTATCCTCAATTTGGAGTATACAAGAAGCTCCAGTGTGAAAACAGCTTACCTTTGGGTCACAATGCTAACCCAAGTACTATTTTAAACTAAGATTGTTGAAGCAGATGTTTATGGAGACCCTGCATGATATAGTGACAAGCAGAAACAACCTTAAGCCAAGAGGTATTCTCTTGTCTTGTGAGGACAAGCCACTGGCAATGATGCCTGTTCAAAGACTTTCTTTTCCGGACCTAAATTCATTCACCTATACAATAAGAGACTTAGGTTAATAGACTTCTCTGTCCCTTGAAGCTCTGTGATTGACTTGAGGATTGAAGAGAAGTTTCAACAGGGTGAGGCTCTTGGTCTTGTTCACTATTTCACCCCCCCAGAGTATACTCAACAATGTCTGGTACATAGAAGGAGCTCAGTGAAAATTTTATTAAGCAAATAAATGAATGACTGAAAATGAATGGTCCAAAGAGTCACTCATTAGCACCTACTCCCATACACATATCCTAAATTTCATCACCATCCTCAGATGGCCTTCTGTCACCACCCTATTTAAGCAGTGCCCTCTTCTGAGCCAGACTCTATCTCATTACCGTGTTATTTTCTTCATATTCCTTATCATTATTTGATATCACTTCACACACTCAGTTGTTGACATGCTTATTGCTTATCTCCCCACCAGTCTGTTTGAGACACCACTGCAGTCGCAACCTCTAGAAGCAGTGCTTAACACAAAACAGGTATTTAATAAGTATTTGTTGAATGAAAAATGTAAATTCCATTCAATTACCTAACATCTAAATTCTCTTCCAACTCTTCAATTCTATCTTAGCAAGAGAATATTTGTCAAAAAAATTAGTGCTGCAGATTTTGCTAAGGATATAAATGAAGTTAATCACATAGCAAAGGTAGGGCAACACTTTTTTTTTTTACTTATAGTATTTGTCTACTATGGGTAACTGACCCATTCACGAGCAAAATCTAAAACCAGGGTTTAAGCAGTGATGTTCTCTGCTATGTGTATACTGCCTGCTTATACATTTCAGATCACAATTAAATCCACTGTGAATCATCCATTAGAATAAAGATCTGCAAGCAGAGACTAGAAATGTTCCCAATACTATTTTGCTCACATGTCAGTTCCCTTCAGAGTTGCCTGAAACTCAGGCTCTGCCAAGATGTTTATTTCTACCTGGCTTTATGAATTGCAATAATTTCCTAAATTATAGCAAGCCACAAGTGGTCTGAGCCAAACAACTAGGGTCACAGAAGGTCTTTCTTTGTACTCCTAGGGATGACAGAAAAGCTTGTTTGAACCAGACTTGATCCTCTTTCAAAAGAAAAGGGAAAACTTTAAGCCTCTAACTCTTGGGAGTGGCAAAGTGAACAGCCAGAGGGCCATGAGCTAACTTCAATTTTCTACAGATCAGTTGAACAGATTTGGCAATGATTTGGCTTCTGTTGAAAACAAGCCCTTCTAATTATACTTATGCCAGAAGAAGACAAAAGACAGCACCAAAGCTTAGAAAGGCCATAAAGACATGCCAGCATCATGAATGCAACTGTGGGGCTTCCTCCTAAGCACAGTGCTGCTGATGTGTACAAACACCTGGCTCTGGATCCCACTCACAAGACCGTAACCTTCTGAAGAGCACGAAGAGAAGTTGGAGATATGATTTGTTTCCCTTAAACTGTGTCTTGGCTGTAAAATAATTTCTGACACTAGAAATAAAATAATTCCATATTTTAGTTTCTCTCACTACCCCCACCACACCAAAGTGGTTTACATTAAATAGGTTTGAAAGGCATAGACAACCAGTACAGAGTTTTCCATCCTGTAGCTGCTGAAAGACAAAGGGGACAGAAAATCCAGATGTTTTCTCTTTGCTGCTGCAAAAGGGTGGTTGGACTCCCTCTTTCAGTGTATCTGGAATACAAATTTTCTGTCACAGTTTAGCAGTCTTTTTTGGATTTCAGCACAGTGAACTAACACTTTCCTGGATTCCAACATCTCCAGAGAACCAGATGGATGAGAGAAATTGGGAAAAAAGAACCCACACTACTTGAAAAAGGTATGAATTTCTCACTCTGCATCTAGCCAAAAGCTCTGAAAATGATTAGAGTAAAATCACTTTTGGTTTGTTCAAATGCATGCCATCGTAGTGTTGTTTGTGGTGGGTAAAAAAGAAAAAAAATCTAAAGTGATTTGATGCGTTAGAGTGTGCATTCAGTTTAAGCTAGGAAGCAAACTTTCACAGAGCTGATATGTTTACTATCAAAGGCAGAAAGGAATGTAGATGGAATGGATTACTCCAGAAGAGCATTCTATCTACTACGTGCCTGTGCTCTAAAGCCAGTGACTGCTCCCCAATGCCAGACTTTTTAACTTGACCCTCAAGGCTCTGCAGGATATCACCTTACTTCTCATTTCCAGGCACCTATCCCATCATTCCCCCAACAGAGTCTTCATTCCTGTCAACCCAAACTATTTAGCACTTCATGCTTGTTCTTGCAGGCCTTTACTTCCACTGTTGTCTTGGCTTGGAACATTTTTCTAAACACTGCGATGGCTCAGCTTTTTCAGGGCCTAGGGCAAGTGAATGTTACCTCCTTTATTAATCATTCCCTACTCTTCTGTCCTTTGTCAGCACTGTTCATACCTTCCTTGTAGCAGGGAGCCTGTTTGTAGTGTTACCTGTTTATATACCATGGGGAATGCTATAACGAAGTATACTTTCCAAGATGATGATATCATTGCATATCCTGTCCCACATTTTCTTCTTTCAACATGGATCCTGATGGTCCACCAGGGAGTAGTGGGGGCTAAAAGGACATGTGGAACTGCTGGCCAATGGAATATGGTAGAGGTGATATTATATAACTCCTAATGTTATTCATACAATATGATAGGGTTTTCGTGAGACACGTACCTTTGAAACTCTGAGTTGCCATGTTTGAAGTTGGGTTACCCTGAAGCTGCCATGATAGAGGAAAATGCTTGAAGAACCCCATTCAGTTCAGAACAGCTGCTCAAGTGTGCCCAGCCCTAGTACCAGATTTGTAGGTGAAGAAGTGTTTGAGAGACCTTAGACACAGAAATCTCACAATAGACCCTAAGCCAGGATTGTTCAATTAGATGCTATCAAATTCCTGACCTACCAAATTGTAATAAATAGTAAATGATGATCTTTTCAGTCACCAAATTCTGGAGTAGTTAGGCATATAGCTAAGTAAATGAAACACAGATACATCTTCTATACTTGATACCTTCAAAGACATGGAATTAAAAAAATATATTTTAGAATGGAACTGGATACATAAAATCTGAAAGAGATTGTTGAATTAATACTTGCAAAAATAAATACTAACTTTTGGACACAAGACACATAAAATTAATGCATTCTAACTTCATGGAACTAGTTAGGTTAATGCACCTAGGGTATTTTGAGCAACATTAATACCCAAACTGTATGGTTGCAAAATCCATCTTCTTCCTTCATATAGATGACAATGTTTTCAAACTCCAAAAGCTACTGTTTATGCCCGTAACAGCATGAGAATACATTGGTATAGGAATATATGTATAGAATTCCTTTTTTCTTCAAAAGTATCCAGCATTATTTTTAATAACTAAGACAATAGCTTTCTTTTAGTGTGGGCATCAAGTAATAAAGGCAAATTATCTATTTAATTGTATAGTCAAAGAAATTAAGGAGCTAGAATTGTGTGTAGAATCTTGGAGTGACATCAGAGTGAAGATGCCCTTAGTGGTCTTCTGACCCCATCCACCTGACCCATAAATTCCCTCCATGGCAACCCGAGTCAGTCATCAGCACCTGGACAGCCCCTGGAACTGCGTGCATCATGTCTAGTCAGAGCAGACTTTTTGGAAGGTCTGTATTTTCTCAACAGGTCTAATTGTAGAACTCTATTATATTGATTTAAATGCCTTCTACCTCATTAGCCCTACTTCTACCCTCTAAGGACAAGTCTGTTGCTTTTTTTTTATGTAACAACCCCAGAGAGTATTGAAAATATTGCCCCTCCTTCTCTTTTTTGGGAAAAACAGCCAGATTCCTTCAGCAATTTTGTATGGGACATGATTTCTGTCCTCTTACCTCCTGATCAGCTTTCTTTGCAGAAGTGCAGGTTTGCCAGGCTCCCTTCCATATGTGGTGCTCACGAAGGAACACATCATTTTCAGAACTACTGCTTCCCTTGTTATGCACACTTCTCTTCCTAATGCAGCCAAAGAGTGAATTTACTTTTCCAGGGTCCTATATATTATTATTGATCTTGAGGTCAAATTGTCTCCCCTACAGGTATCTTTTATTTTTATTTTTTAACATAAACACCTGTCCAATGGCCCTCGTATGTACTTGTGTAGTTAATTTTTGTCTCTCTTAGATTTTTTCTTGTTGGATTTGGGTCACTGTTTCAGGTAATTGAGACTTTTCATAACAATCACGACCATATTTTATAAATTATAATTCCTCACACCCTTTACCTCAAACCAGCAAGTTCCAGTTAGACAAACTTCTAGAACTATAGTCTTGCTTCTGTTGAAAAATATTTGACATCAGATTCAGCATCAACTTCCCTCCTTATATTCTCTATAAGTGAATGAGGCATGCCATAAAGAAAAGATTCTGAATTGAAATTAGGATCTTGAAGAGATGTCTGCACTACCATATTCATTGTAGCACTGGCCACAATAGCGAAGATATGGAAACAACTTGAGTGTCCATAGACAGATGAATGAATAAAAAAATGTGTTTATCTACAACGGAATATAATTTAGTCTTAAAAAAAGAAGGAAATCCTGCCATTCATAAAAACATGGATGAACTTAGAGGACATTATGCTAAATGAAATATGAGTGTATCAGTCAGAGGACAACTCTGTGATTCCACTTGCATGAGATATGTAAGATAGTCAAACTCATATAAGTAGAGACTATAAGAGCAGTTGCCAGGAGCACAGGGAACAGGGAAGTGGGGAGCTGCTACTCAATGGATGTAGAGCTTTGGTTATGCTCAATGAGTAAGTTCTAGAGAACTGCTATGCAATAAAACAACTATAGTTAACAATATGGTATTGTGCACTTTGAGATTTCTTAATGGGTGGATCTCATGTTGTATTCTTACCACAGAAAAATATATAAAATAAAACACAAATCAAAGGACACAAGGAAACTCTGGGAGTTGTGGGATATGTTTAGTACCTTGGGGGTGGTAATGGTATCATGGGTGTTTGCATAGGTCCAAATTCATCAAATTATACACATTAAATATATGTAGTTCCTTGTTTATCAATTATATCTCAATAAAACTGTTAAAGTAAATAAATAAATAATCCAGCACTAACATTAAAAAAATAAAAATGAAAACAAAAACTCCCCCCCTTCATCCATTTGGCATGCTGATGTGCTAGTGATTGTCCCTTTAAAATCCAAGTGCTACATCAATACCAATGGGTGCTACTCCAGAGAGGGATACCTCGATGCATAATGCCAGTGTAAATAGTTATCAATCAACTGCCTATCATTGGATATTTCAGTGATATTCCAGGTAGCTCAGCCCCACCTGGAAACTCATGAGACAAGCTTGAGGCTTTGATAGTCTCAATGGAGAGCTTGTTCTACCTGTATTACCCCACAGTAGGGATCTACATAAGAATGAGATAAGATTATACACCACAGATAATTAGTTATAATCACGTCCATGGAATTTCATGGGATGGAGGATACATTTTATGATGTATGATCACAAACATTTATGATTTGTTGATTTGCAAAAACTCCACGTTAGACTCAGGACTAGGGTAAGGCAAGTGAGGCCCCTAGAAAGCAAAATGTAAGGAGGTGCCCATGTTCAGAGTCCTGGAAGAGCCTGAGGATATCTTTCAATTTGGTTCTTTGAAGCCTCACTTATCTTAGTCCTGGCTCTGCATCTCGTTTTGTATTGACTTTTTTTTCCTCCTAACAGATTCTACCAAATGGCTATAGCTCGTTTAAAACCTACATTTGAACATGACCCATTCATTCACATCAGCTGAACTAAGGACTGCTTCTACAGTTTCCACTGTAAAATATCACTCAGAGTTATGAGCCCACTCTAGGCATTTTATGCATCCCCTTTTCCTTACATGTTTTCTTGGTTTCAAGAACTGGTATTTGCCTGATAACTTGTCAGAGTTCAAGATAAAGTGTATAAGACACACAATGGCAAAAAAAGTATATGAATGAGCTTTCATTCCTTAGCACAGTACTTTCTAACCAACTAGGCTATTAGCCTACCAGTATATTTTCAACAGTCTTATCAATATTTTCCAGATCCTTGAACTACAAAGGGCCACACTGAATACACTGACATCTTCCAAAGCCTTTTCTTCCTCCTGTGTTTCTGACTGTATGGGAATCTGACTCACTTATTAAGCAAAATAAAAACACCAAAGTCTTCTTTGACTTTCCATCTCATTCTTTACACATATAAGCAATCAGCCAGCCCATCCTTACCCTTCTGTCTATCCCTGTGGCTCGCAGCCTGGTTCAAGTTTTCATCATTTCTGGGAGTACAACTGCAACACCATTCATCAATGATCTTTCTTTTCTTTTTTTTTTTTAAGATTTTATTTATTTATTTTTAGAGAGGGAAGGGAGGGAAAAAGAGAGAGAGAGAGAGAGAAAGAAACATCAATGCGTGGTTGCTGGGCGTCATGGCCTGCAACCCAGGCATATACCCTGACTGGGAATCGAACCTATGACACTTTGGTTTGCAGCCCATACTCAATCCACTGAGCTACGCCAGCCAGGGCTCATCAATGATCCTTCTGATACCGTGTTCCACGTTTGCTTTACTCCAGAGGTCACTCTTGTATACAAGGTCTGGAAAGGCAAGATGAATTAGTGGCATGCTTTTTGTGCATAAGCACAAACAGTCAGGGGCACTGTGGCAAGTTGTAGAATACATGACTGACTGAAGTGGAAGGTACTTCTCATTTCTAGCTGCTTCTTTTCAGGCAGAATTTGTGAACTCCATTTTTTTTAGCAGAAACTGAAAATCTAGGGTTTTATATGCATTCTCTGAAATTTAAAAAGTTTGTAGCCAGTTTAAATTTTTTTAAAAAATCTTTTGAATATAAAACAAAATGTATATGCAGGTATCTGGTCTGAGAGCAGCCCATGTGTGACCTCTTCCTTCATTTACTTTATCACCTATGCCACACTGTCAGACCATATTTCTAAAGCACAGCCAGCACCGTATCTTCTTGCCTAGAAGCCATAGAAAACACCCCCTACGCCTGTGAGAGAAATACAACTCCTTGGCAGCATGATAAGAACTTCTGTAACTTTGATCCACTGAACACTCAGCCATTCCTGTTATGTACAGTGTACGTTCCAGCCAAATCAGATTGATTGCCTGAACATATCCTACTCCTCTCCCCCTTGGAACCTCTTTTCATATTACTCTTCTCACTTTATCTCTGACTGGACTGCTCAGACTCTAGTCACACGTGCCCTCTGACCCCTTACTGAGTTGGTTCCTCTCCAGCAAAATTGGTTGCTACCTCTTTCTTCATCCATACAATATTGTAGGTATACTCTTGTGGCACTTTTACATTATATTCTGGTTTCATGTACATGTTTGTCTCTCCTGCCCTACTTTGAGCAGCTTGAGGTGGGACCAAGTTTCACCCACCCTTTGCTTCCCTTAGTACAGTGTCTGGTGCAGAATGTAGGTGTGCAGTAAGTATTCCTTGACTAATGAACAACTAAATAAAAGCATGGATGCAAGAAAGCCTTTAAGAAGACTTTGTTGAGGTGAACAGCAGGAGTCCTCACTGACTTTGGCTAAGACTAGAATTCACAAAGCAAAACTGGCTTTAGAAGACAAAGGGAATAGCTTGGAAGTTTTGGCAACAGTTATAACCACTCTCCTTATCTGAGGTGAGCAATAATAACAAATACTTAGTTGTGCAGCATCTCTTTTAGAGGAGCCCTCCACTCATTGCAGATCTCCATCACCTTGTGAGTGAGTCAACTTGCTTCAGAGGGGAGAGAGAGTCAGTCTTTGGCCCAAACAACAGATGTAGAACTCCCAATTCCCATGTCAGAGCTCTGAGTTCCAGAGCCTGTCCCCTGCATGAGCTGTCTTTTCCATGTCAAGGGTACATGGCGCATTCGCCAGAGGAAATTTTTGAAGGAAGTTAGCTGTGAGACCTGGTTAACTGTGCTTCTCATTCATGTTCCATCAGGAGAGCAAATCACAGACACTCCAAACAACTACCTGAAGAGAGGACTAGTCCAAAATTCTGGATAGTATATCTTGCAGGTGAAAATGCACTTTATGGTAGCTCATCATAGTGGTAGCTCACCAATTTTCCCTCAAACCCATTGATTGAATTTTAAATCTCTGTTAAGCTTTTTACCATGTTCCCCCATACTTTCTAGTTATGGGGGATGGTTTCCAGATTCTGGGGCTGTCTGAGCTTTGGCTGCAGACTCAGGAGACATGCCCCCTGTACAGAGAGGCCTTATCTCTGCAATGCAGCACAGAGTACAACCACTTCATAAAATCCTGATTATGCCCCTCTGGGTCTTTCACTGGAAAACAGCATGCACCAGGGCTTTCTAATACAATTTTCTGGATCTAATCACAATTTGGGAAGATATAAGGTAATAGTGAAAGTTCTCAGATGCTGTGAGTGTGAAAATGAAGTTTTATACTTCATTTAGAAGTACTAAAGTTAGAGTTTGAAACTTGGTGCTTTACTTTTGATGTTATGAGACCTAACAGAAATGATGTCTCCAAACTAATTGCATTACCACCATTATTGTGTTTATACTTTATGTGTCATAAATCTTTTTTATTCCTTTTTAAAACCTTTATTGTTATTCTATTAAAGTTATCCCAGTTTTCCCCCTTTGCCCTCCTTTGCCCATCCCACCCCTGCTCCCACAGTCCATCCCCACACTGTTGTCCATATCTGTGGGTCATTCATACATGTTCTTTGACTAGTCCTATAAGTTTTATATGTATTATCTAAAATCTTCAAAACAGTCTTGAAAAATAGACCTTATTATTCCTAAGTTACAAAGATCTCTAAGACAGGTTATGTGATTTTCCCAAGTTGTTCAATTGGAGCATAGCTGGGACAAGATAAAAAAATTAGTCTTTCTGATTCTCTAAGTCCATGCTCTTTCCTATTCACAGTGCTGCAAAGAATATATCCAAGAAGATGGGTAATAAAAATGATAGATATTCCCCAAATCTATTTTTGTTTAGAGTTAGAATTTGCCACTATATATGGGCAAATATATTAAGCTCTAAATTCCCCCGGTATCCAAAATAATTCTACCATTGTCTTAGAGAAGCTGAAAAAATACCCTCCTTCACTGTTCAACTCCTCCTAGTTTATTTCATGCTAAGGACAGATACCATTTCGTATAGTGAAGCAAAGTTTGTCTTTAAAATAAAAAATTCATAGAAAGAATTTCCCGCAGAGAGAGGGATCATATTTCAAAAGCTTTTTCTTCTAAGAACTGTGAGGAAAAGGAAAGGAGGCATTAATGAGTTGAATGCTAAGGTAAAATAGACATTGTGAACGAACAATGTTAGCCTAGGACTACCTGAAATACAAATCGGCCAGCACTTTGACCATCTGGTGCTTAAACTCAGATCGCACAAGTACAATGACCAAGTTCTTTCAGGAGGAAAGAATTCAAGTCAATAGTTTAGAAGCTACTACAGAGACAATGATTAAAGATGGGAGGGAGACAGAACAAATCCATAACATACTTTGAAGCATAATAAAAAGTATGATAAAGTGAGATACCCCTAATTAACTTTGAAATTTAATAATATTCTAAGAATTTCACAAATAGGTGAAAATTTAAGACCCAGTGCTTTTTAGGGAAATCCTTCTTGCAGCAAGCTCACTGGACAACATTTCTTCTCAATGCTCCAAGTCTATAAAAGGGAAGTGTGGGGCTTGGGAGAGGAAGAGGGACCAGATATATTTTCTTGAATAACCTGATGCTTTGGATACTTTACCACAAAGATGAAGAAGAGAGAAATTCCAGGACTGACTGAGAAGAATGGGGTGCCCAGGGGCTATGGGAGGGATTTTCAAAGGACCCTAGGATGTCTGCAATAAAAGAGCAGAGGGATTCTCTAGTCCAACCAGACCATTGCACTGATGGAGAAATTGAAGCCTGGTGCTAAAGTGGCCACATACACTGCTGAGTGGGGGCAGAGCTGCCCTTGGGACCCAGGTCCCTTGACTCTCAGGCTAGTGTTCCTCCCACATCCACTTGACACTCATGGAAAGGACAGGATTCATGGTGACTAGAATAAGCAAAGGTATATGTCTAATGCTTCAGATTGGTGTCAGGGTCCCAGTGGCAAATAGCTGAGGCTCTCAAGACTGAACAGAAGAGGGATTTTACCCAAAGATTCAATACTTATATCCTCATGTTTCCACTTATATAAATTCATGATACAATTTAAAAAAAGAGGAGAATGAATAAACTACTTGGGGGTATATTCATGCAATAGTACACTGCTCGATAACAAAAAGGAACAGATCTGTGATACAAGAGCTTGCGTGAATGGACGGATATCAAAAACCTGCATGTTGAAATTCAAAAGAAGTCAGATACAAAAAATAAATATGGTATGGTTCCACTGATCTGAATGAAAAGAACAGACAGAAAGAATCTATAGTGACAGAAGTCAGGAAGGAGTTTCCTTTAAGGGTGGCCAGTGGGAATGGGTAGGAAAGAGTCATGAGGGACCTTTCTGGAGTGACATACACAATTGTCAGATCTCATCGATAGTTCAGAGGCCACCACCAGAGAGGCTCATGGTCTGAGTATTTCCTTGCATGCAAATTGTGCCTCCGTTAAATGAGAAAAAGGCAAGAAGGAAATAATTTTAACAAAGTGATATTATAAATAAACATATTATTGTAATATATAAAATACAGGTAAATAAATAAAAGTAGGAAAAGATGAGTTTTTAGCCTATGTAATGGAGTGAATGTCCTAGATAGGCCAGGGTTTAACTGTCGAAGTGCAAACAAACTAAAATTCTGCTTTTCCTTTTCTTAAAGAAGGACATCATTGAAAGTGATGCTATTTTTTTTTTGCTGCCTTAAATAGCCCCTATTCATAACTTAACCTTTTTTCATAATAAGATCTGTAGCTCCTTCCATCAGCTCTTTCAATCAACTCCTTACATAGAAAAAGTTAAGGAACAATTTCAGAGGAGGAAGGGATATTTAAAACCATGTGGTCCAAACACATCGCTTAGTGGAGAAAACATTCAGAAAGGGCAGGTGACTTTACCAGAAGAGGCAGGACTACAGCTGGTTTTCTAAGTTTTCAGGATGATCTCTTTTCATTATATTACAGGTCACATGGCCTTGAGAGATGTCTTAAAGGTAGCCTGCCTTCAGCCATCAACTTTATAAAGCACTATCCTCAAGTATACTAAAAGCATAAAGGTACAAATTACAGAGGTTGTTTTTCTAATGTGTCTTCTATGTGGCTGACAAAAAGGAGTTCACAGAGGTTGTGACTTATCAACACATTATTGGTAGGCCAGTCTTAATGCAGCATCTACAATATAAACACAGACCTATGCTCTTCTAATTCTCCTGACAGGTTAGGGACAGTCTGATGACCCCACAGCCCACAGCAACCCCTGTGTTGAGACCTGAGAGGAAGAAAAGCAACTCAAACAGAGGACCATTTTCCCAAATGTGGATGTTTGCCACACCAGATTGTTTCACTGTTGCTAGAGACTGGGCCCAAAGCTGCTCTGGGGGCCTCAAGAAGTCAGAAACAAGGCTGGAGGTGAAAAAGAATGATACTGAATTTTGGATCAGGCCAGAATACTGGCTCATGAAATTCATATCATCAAGTAACTTCACTGTAGTTTCCTCATCTGTAAAAGGAGGAGAGTAATGTTCTTTTATGAAGTTGAGAGAACTAAAGGGCATCATGGAAGTCAAAATCCAGACCTCTACAAATGCAGGGATATACCTCAAGCTGTACCTGTTCAAGGAGCTGAGTTAAAAGGGGTGACATTAATTTTTTTTAAAGATTTTACTTATTTATTTTTAGAGAAAGGGGAAAGGAGGGAGAAAGAGAGGGAGAGAAATATCAATGTGTGGTTGCCCCTCTCGTGCCCCCTACTGGGGACCTGGCCCACAACCCAGGCTTGTGCCCTGACTGGGAATGGAACTGGAGACCCTGTGCTTCTCAGGTCAGTAATCAATCCCCTGAGTCACACCAGCCAGGGCATAATTTCTTTTCCTAGCCTTGAGAAAAGCAATAGTGCTTCCTTCCCTATTTTCAATATCTGATCCTCTAGGTCAGAGAGGAAGATGTGGTTATATGTGGGTAAAACACAGTGTCCACTGACCCCCAAGCCCCCTTGAATTCACAGGTACTGGTTCTCAAATACACAAGAGGTACAACAAAGATTTGAACATAATACTCCCTGTCCCCACCAACAGCTAGAAAGAGTTTGAAGAGAATCTTGAGTTGTCTACAATATGAGAAACTAGGAAAACACAGGGCTGGACAAAAGTGCCTCCATCTAGAGATAAATCTTTATGTCTCTGGTATTCTAAGAACTGGGACTGGAATAACACCAAGTGCCCTCAATTAACTTGATTGGTGAATTTTTCTCATATCTTACATGTAAAGCTACAATTTATAATTTACTATTTGTGAGTGGTAAAACTGAAGTTCAGAAAAGTTAAGTACTCATCCTTGATGGGTGTATATCATTTAAGTGGTAAAGCTGGGGTTTGTTATTCAGGCCTGCCTGATTCAGTGCTGTGGCTTTCTGCCACAATCCTCCTCCCCCTTTGCTGTTTTCTCAAACAACCCTTTCGGAAGATGTGTTAGCCCAGTCTTGGTAATAATTACCAAATTTATTGCTAGTCCTAGAAATGATGTGTAAAATGTTTGTTGGAGCCTTGGGGGCTCTAACCATACAATAAACATGACTTATTCCATTGACCTCATAAGGGAGCTGCGGACCTTGAAATCTAACCTAGAGTAACAACTGACACTTGCAGAGAGCATTTAGATATTTAGATAAGACTCTATTAAAAGCACCAATAAAACTGTTTCTCTATTTATACACCAGACTGTCAGCCCATGTCAGAGCTTAACGCAGCTTTGTGTAGCCCAAATGTATTTCCCTACTTGTCGGTGCCATCAGGGTTCTTTCCATGAGAATTTTAGGTAAAGAGAGAAACCCTCTTTGGTGATTCTTATTGAATTGTGAGAAGAAAGAAGTATGGAAGATACCACTGCTGATTGTGACTCCTCTCCTCAGTTTCAATGTCCTATATCTTATAAGACATAGCATTTCAGATTTTCAAATGGAGAGTGAAAACCGCTCATGTGAAATACACCTGCTTCTAACCTCAAGCTGTACCTGTTCAAGGAGCCAAGTACTTTCTTGAGAGAAAGAGGATACAGTGAGGGGATCAGGTAGCACAGGCCAGGCTTTCCTCTTGATTACATCCGATGTTTATGATCACTATAACCTTAGGGAAGGCCAATGGGTTTAGGAGTTTCAAAATGTGGGTTGGAATCTCCCCCATTATTTAGAAGTAAACTTATGTCACAAGGCTCTCAATCCTCCTAAAATCTCTCTTTTTTCATCTATCAAATACAGATCACAATGCAAAAAGAATACTAAAATAAAACAGAACATTTATTTTAATACTAGACCAATATTATATAATATTAGCAAAAAGAGAATAATAAAATAATTAAGTACAGGATATGCCATAAACTGCCAAATAAATACTGGCCATCATTTGAGATACTTATTTATTTATCTATCAGAAGCTACATGATTAGATAAGACTCAGAATAGGAACCAATAAAGATAACAGTTTTTAATAATAAGAATTTGTACATATTAATCTCTGGGCCAAAGCTGTTCCACACTCTCCTATACAAGACAGATAAAAAAGCAAGGTCTCCAGAGTTCCTGGAAATCAGAAAGTTTACTAAAATCAGAAAGTTAAAAGGATGCAGTGCTCAGGCCTGGATCTTATAAAACCAAGGCAAGGCTCTCCTTATTTCATTGTCATTCTACCTCCCTTTCTTGACACTTGAGCAACGATCCCTTTATGTTTCCAACTCATTTGTGCTAAGTATATTTTTTCTCAAAGTAATGACAGTATTTAGAATGACTTCAAAGGTGTATTAGATTCCAAAACACAGGGTTTCTGGCATAGAAAAAGCAAAGAATGGCTTTGATACTCAGTCCCTGGCCATCAAAGTTGGAATAGGGGCAATTTCAAGATTTATCACAAAATACAAATATGGAAAACAGAATAGACTCAATTTCTGAATTAGTTATGTGGGTGACTGCTTACTGCCCTTCCTTTGACCAAATGCAACATATTCAGCTGTGAATATAATGGTTTTCCTATCAGTAAGAGTAGCACAGCTGGTAATTAAGCAGGTAGTCCACAGTCCTTCTCAGCACTTCTCTACCTCTAGTGAGACAACAGTCACAAAACAGAGTGATAATACATTTTTACTGAAAAAATACTTTAAATCATGCAAACTTCCAATTCATTCACTAACCATGAAGAATGTAAATATGTCAGCTCCCTCATCTGTAAGTGATGAGGATATAGGAAGCTTGAGCAGCTCTGAGAGTTTAGGTTTTTATGCCACACAAACACACAGTTAGGCAACCAAGCTGACTGTCAAACCCAGGGATTGAGTCTTATGGACCCAGCACCATGTTGTGGAAAGGTATTAAACAGATTAACTGTGTAACTGGAAGTATTTCATTTTCTATTCATTTGGGCTCTACTAAAAGTAACATGAACCACTCATTGAGTATTAAAAAGTAATGAGAAATATGTACCAATAAAATATCTTATGAAAACCTAGGTGGTGCATGTAATAGAATTAAGCAGCTCATGGAATCTAACTGGAAAAACCATCCATGCATTCATTCATGCATTGAGTCTCTGTTGTGTGCAAAGCTTAATTATAAACCCTACAGGGACAGAGCAAGGACTCAGATCATGGATGCCCCCCTCATCAAGTTGTTCACGCAGACACAAAAGGGACTCCATACAGGATCAGAAAGTTGGTAAAACTGAAGACTCATGGAACACCAGATGCTTACTGTATGAGGCTGGGGCAAACAGGACAGCGCTAAGACCAGCATCAATTATTGCTATGGAAATATGAACACACAGGAATGTTTTGTGTTTGCCCTCCTCCAAGCCTATAGACCAAAGAGAATAATCTTTTATTTTATGCTTAAAGAGGCAACATCAAAGGGTTTAGGGCTCAAGATGTGGGAAAGCCAAAACTCACACAAAGAGAAATCATAACAGTAGTTCTGCACAAAAAGCTTTTGATACATTTTTCTTTATTCTCCCCTTTCTTTAAAGAAAATTAAAATAAATATTTCCTGGAGTTTTGGAAAACTGAACATG
This sequence comes from Phyllostomus discolor, assembly GCF_004126475.2. NCBI lineage: Eukaryota > Metazoa > Chordata > Mammalia > Chiroptera > Phyllostomidae > Phyllostomus > Phyllostomus discolor. Next base: position 48,167,866 of record NC_040904.2, on the reverse strand, counting down.
ATCCTACAGTGGTGGACAGAAGTAATATAGGAAATTTTACTGAAATAAAAGGTATATTGCCTGAAAGCATTTGTTCTAAATCCTGGCAGACAGGTCTTCACATGATATGTAACAAAGCCCTTGTTTTCTTATCAAAGAGGCAAAGACATACACAGGATAAGATGCACACATGAGACAATTATTATGTTTTCCCTACAACATAAACTATTGTCCTTGCCTGTGAAGACAGAGTGAAGGCTGGACCTCGATTCAAGAACTGCTACCTACTCTAACGAGAACATTTCTGAAAAAGAAATAAATTGGTCCTATTTACAATAACATCAACAGCAATATAATAGGCAAAAATTTAACTGAGGAGGTTAAAACCTCTACATGGAAAAGTATAAGACTGTTTGAAGAAGATACAAATAAATCAAAAAGTATCCACATTCATGTATTAGAAGAAATAATATTGTTAAAATCTAAGTACTACCAACATCATGTATAGATTCAATGCAATCCTTATCAAGATTCCAATGGCATTTTTTACAGAAGTAGAAAAAAATACTCCTAAAATTTATATGGAATCAATAAAGGTTTGAATAGCCAAAGAAATCCTGGGAAAGAAGAACAAAATAGGTGACATTACAATTCCTGATTTCAAGCTATACTGTAGAGTTATATTCATCAAAACATTATGCATATGGGATCAGAAACAGACAAATAGACCAATGGGATAGCATGAAGATCCCAGAAATAAGCTCAACTAATATTTGACAAGGCAAGCAACACTACTCAATGCAGAAAAGAAAGTTTCTTCAATAAATGATGCTAGGATAATTGGATATTCACATGTAAAAGAAGGAAACAAGACCCCTTACACCACTCAGAAAAGTTAATTCAAAATGGATTAAATATTAAATGTAAGATCTGAAACCTTGAACCTCCTAGAAGAAAAAATAGAAACAAAGCTCCTTGACACAGGAATTGGTAGTGATTTTTTAGATATAATGCCTACAGCACAAACCACAAAATAAAAAACAAACAAGTGGAGCTCCATCCAATCAAAAAGTTTCTGCACAGCTAAAGAAAGCATCAACAAAATGAAAAGACAACTTATGAAATGGGCAAAAATATTTGCAAACCATACATCTTATAAAGAGTTAATATTACAAATATAAAAATTCATACAACTCAATAGCAAAACAAGTAACCCAATTTAAAAGCTAGATAGAGGACCTGAATGGACATTTCTTCAAAGAAAATATACAAAAGACCAACAGGTACATGAAAAGATGCTCACCATCACTAGTCATTAGAAAGATGCAAATTTGAACCACAATGAGCTATCACCACACACCCATCAGAACAACTACCATCAAAGAGTTAAGAGGCAAAAAATGCTTGCAGAGATGTGGAGGAAAGGGAACCCTTGTGCACTATTGGTGGGAATGTAAATGAGTGCAATCACTATGGAAAACAGTACGGAGGTTCCTCAAAAAATCAGAAATGGAACTACCATGTGATCCAGCAATCCTATTTCTGGGTATACATCCAAAGGACAGAAAGACAGAATGTCAAAGAGATATATCTGCACTTCCATGTCCATTGCAGCATTATTTACAATAGCCAAGACATGAAAACAACCTAAGTTTTCATCAATGGATGAATAAAGAAGTTCCATTGTATATATACAACACAGTATTATTCAGCCATATACAATGAGGAAATCCTACCATTTGCGACAACATGGATGGACTTGGATGGTATTATGCCATGTGAGATGAGTCAGACAGAGAAAGACAAATATTGTACGGTCTCACTTACAGGTGGACTCTCAAAACAAAAGAAAAGCCAAACTCACAGAAAAAGAGATTAGATTTATGATAACCAGCGATGGAGGGTGGGGGAAAGAGGGAATTGAAAAAAGATCATCCAAAGGTACAAACTTCCACTAATATGACAAATAAATAGTAGGGATGTAACATACAATATTATGACTATAGCTAATACCACTGTATGGTATATAGGAAAGGTGCCAAAAGGGTGAATCCTAAGAGTTTTCATCAACAGAATTTTTTCCTTCTTTCTTTTCTTTTTTCTGTATTAGACAAAAAGATGGATATTGGCTGAAGCTATTGTAGTATCATTTCACAATATACGTAAATTAAACCACCATGCCGTATGCCTTAAACTTGCATAGTGATCTGTTGATTATTTATTAATAAACTGGAAAAAATGAAAAAAAAAAAACCCCACCAAAAACCAACAACCCCTGCTACCTTCTTACCAACACCTCTCCCTTTAGGTAAGACTGGCCACAGCTAGTCTGCCGACACAACACCTCTGTTGACAGCCCGGTAGATACAGGTTTTCTTTATAGAGGTGGATGGCCCTTCTTGCTGCCACTCCTGATAGCTGTTGGAGCTATGTCTCATTTGCCTTTAGATTACCCTCTAGTAGTACCAGGACCCCACAAATAATTATTTTATCAAATGCTGGATTAAATATATCTTCTTGTGGGCTAAAGGAGGCAACTACTTGGTGTGATGTGTCTGTGATGAAATGAGAACAGGCAGTAAGGAAAACACACTGAACTAGATAGGAGTTCATTCTTCCACAAACTCTACTCAGGACTTCAATAAGACAGTGCCCCTCTCAGGGCTAAATGGCCTCCTCCATAAAATGGGAAAGCTAAAATGAATTCTGTTCAGCTTTATGAATGGTGATACTCATTCATCTCTGAACTGGTGGGATATAATTGATCTGGAATTTGGGAGCTCCCACATGAATTTTCACTCATCATTGAAAACCTCTCAAGTGGTATCCTAGGGTGATATGGCAAGATCTAAAATTGTGTTCTCTGGTCCATGGGAAAAATGTAACAGTAATATTCATTCATTTAATAAATAAGGAGCTATGAAATATCAGCTTCCTGCAAGCCTCATGCTAGACATGGGGGTTATAATAAACAAAACAAAACAAACAGTCCTCTGCACTGTGAAAACTCACCACCTGGTGGGGGAAACTGAGGAATTAAACAGGTGGATTAAAATTTCAATGGTAGCTTTTATAGTTGGCTGATAAAAAGTCTCTAAGATTAGAGATGAGGGAGCAGGTAACTTTCCTCATACAGAAGGCTGGTAGCATGACATCAAAACCACTGAGACAATTGGTCAGAGGAACTCCAAGGAACCAGGCTCAACTATTTAAAACTAGCATTGAAATTAGCAGTAGACCAGCCCTGGGTGGCGTAGCTCAGTGGATTGAGCGCGGGCCGCAAACCAAAGCATCGCAGGTTCAATTCCCAGTCAGGGTACATGCCTGGGTTGCAGGCCATTACCCCCAGCAACCGCACATTGATGTTTCTCTCTCTCTCTCTCTATCTCCCTCCATTCCTGCTCTAAAAATAAATAAATAAAATCTTAAAAAAGAAATTAGCAGTAGACCTCAGGCCTAGACTGGAAATCAAACACAGGAAAAAAATTCAAGAACCCCCAAACAAACAAGAAAAGCTAACCCCAAAATTTAAAACAGAAATACTGGACAGAAACTAGACTTGCTGAAGGACGAAGGTACAGAATGCAGCCCTGGCAGCACATTTCTCCAGGTCCCTGCCCCTTGAACATGGCATGTATCGTCACGCTGACAGACAGCAGGGCGTGTACAGGCATCACAATTCAGACCACAGGTAAGGAACATTTTGGTGGGACTGAAGATAAAAGACATTTGGTTGGCGGAACTATTTTTAATCTAAGTTTTTAAAAGGAGGGGATTGTGGAGGACTTTCGGTTTGGGTAATGATATCTTGGTCTTGTTCTTCTTTATGTGGGCAAAACAAAGATACAATAAAATAGCAATAATTTTTAAGTCATGTGAACAGTGTAGCAGAATCATAGACATAAACTATGACATGAAAAATACATATATAAACATGTTTTTCTCTCCCAAATGAGGCAAATCCCAATACGTCAGATGTCTCTACAAAAGGAATTAACAGAGTTTGCTGGGACATCCTTGAACAGACAGATTAAAACATCCTCATAATTCCTTGAGCCCTTGAGGATTAATTTATTTCTTTGTGGCTTTTGGCTGTAGGAAGATCTCTAACAAAAATAAATGAATTGGGGGCTGCCCAAGAGTGTAACGTGGCTGGATTCGTAAGTGAAGACATTTTGTTTAGTGAAATCTTTCATCAGATAAACTGCCAAGGCTCCAACAGCCCTTTAAGAACACAAAAACATGTTCAAGCTAGTTTTGCCTGCAGACAGAGGGACGCTTATTTCTTTACCCAGATTCTCTTGAACCTTCTTGCATGCAAGCAGCATAAAAATAGCCAAGCTGTACACAATGCCTGCAGGATCCAGCGCCCACCGCCCCCACCTGTGGAAAGGAATTCAAGTTTCAACTGTGTCTTGCTGCCACAGGTTTGCTTTGGAGCCTAATTACCAACTAAGTTTGATGACAAGGTAACTGGCTCCAGGGGCTTCTTGTTCTTCCCAAGCAAAACAAAAACAAATTCCTGAAGCAAGACCTGAAACGTACTAGAGTGAGTGATGCAATTCCAAACAGGCTAGTTTCCTCCTTATCTTCCCATCCGCAGCTTCCCTGGAGAGCCCGTCTCTGTCAGTGTGGCCCAGCTTTGACAATATTTACTGACAAGTGACAATTACTTTAATAATCATCATTTGCAATCATTTCCTGATTTACAGCCAACAACACTCTCCTAGACGAGATCTCATTCATGACCAGGAAGAACTCTATGAGGAAAGTATGCGGAGCAGGGCTTCTCAACTTACTGAACTGAGTGTACACTGCTTCAGAGTAGTAAAACCAGAAACAAAAGGTACAGTGTCACCCACCTGTGACACAAGTTCCTCTCCAGTGCCATTTTGTATGAAGGAGGAAGATTCTGGACTGCTCACCACTTGGGGACAGTCCATGGCTGAGAGATCCAGGACCTGTCACACCTACTTGGGAATCCACAGCACATTCCAGGCTGCTTCTGCAGGGCGTATTACCTGCAGATGTCACTGACGATGTTTAAGCAGAAACTTGATCATCACCAACTTGGAAACTGTAGAGGAGATTCCTTCATTGGGTGAGGTTTTTCTAAACAGATCTGTTTAGAAAGTGGTGAAGAGTCTTGTTATGAACTTCCAGTTGCTGCCTAACAATCACAGTGGCTTAACATAACACATATTTATTATCTTATATTTCAGAGGTCCACACATAGCTTTGCCTGGCCTTCTGCTCAGAGCTCACAGGTCACAATCAGGGTGCTAGCTAAGATGCATTCTCATCTGGAGGTGCTGGGGAGGAAGCTCTTTCTGAACGTACTCCAGTTCTTGGCAGAATTTGTTTCCTTTCAGCTGTATGACCTAGGATGCTGGCTGGCTTTTTGTTGGCTGTTAGCTGGGGGCCACCATTAGGTCCTAGAAGTAGCCCACAGTTCCTAGGGGCCTTGTTTTGTGGGCTTCTCCAACACCATCTCATACTTCCTCAGGCCTAAAAGAAGAGTTTCTCATTCCAGTCTGCTTAAATGAACTCTGATGTAACGTACTATTGTTAAGGAAGTTATATCTCAATGCCTTTGCTGTCTTCTATTAATTACAAGCAAGGTACAGGCCCCACCCATACTTGAGAAGAGGGAATTACACACATAAACAAACCCCAGAGGTGTCACACTGGAGGCCATCTCCATAGGTACCTATGTAGGAAATCCAAGATTCTTTGTAACGTGCCTTCTAGTGTCTCAGAATAAATACGACACCTTTCCATCCACTGCAACCTCATCGCAACCTAAGAGACACAGAATTTAACACCATCTTTAGGAGACCCTCCTGTGCTCATCCGAGGGGTGGCAGTCGTAGCACATACCTAGTATGTCTCAGCAGCTCTCTGATGGAGACTGAGCAGAAGACCCAGCACAGCCACGCATGGACCTTCTGAAACTATAAGATAATAAGTGGATGCTGGTTTAAGCTACTGCTTGTTAGGCAGCAAGTGAAGGGCTTACACACATGGCCTGTGAGAAGAATGCTTCATGAAGAATATTAAGGGCCATATAGCTTGATACATTATCATAATACAGGGAGGGGCTGCTTTACCACAGAGAGTGAGAGAGATTGAGAGTCAAGGCTTGGGTTCTCATAGGTCTCCCATGGACTCACTGTGTGATCGTGGGCAAGCCACGTCCAAAATGTCAAGATGCCAAAATGAAGTTGATGAAAAACCAGTAAGTGCTGATAGATCTCTCTGACCTGGGTGCCCATTCAGTCTGTGCAGTGAATACCTAATCCCATGAAGGAGGAGGTTGGGGTGGGCCAGGTCCACAGGGTTCCCTGCCTGCTCTCCAGGCTTCCTGCTTAGAAAGCTTATTCTCGTCAGATGGTACAGACAGGGAATGTGCCTGGCTAAAGACCAAATATATTTTAAATCCAGGCAGGTGGAACTGGGATGAGGTCTGCCTGCTCAGTCCTAAAAGAATCAGGAATCTTTAGCAGCTGTTGGGACAACAGCTCCCCCCTGATGTTGGGCCTGAACCCCTTGAGCTCTCATCCCTAATTTTGCTTTCCAGATAGATGTCTAGATGACCTTATCCATTGTTCTCCAGGACCCTTTTAGTCTTTTCCCTGTCTCTGGTTTCAAAGCTGTAGGGGTGTTGCCATGTCTGTGAAGATACACTGTGCATTTCACCTCCTCTCCATCTTTGCCAACTTTGATGATTTGGACAAAAATCCACTGAAATATGGTGCTTTCCCCAGCACCATCTTTTAGTAGTCCCTGGTGCATTATGGGGAGCACAACAGAATGATAATAGAGAAATCTAAGCATTCACACACAGGTTCTTTTCACATCCATACCACAGATACTTGCTGTAAATACTACTCAGTTTATTTTTACATAAATCTATTGAGCATCTATTATAAAATAAAAACAGTATGGGTTTGAAATTGTACAAAAATCTCTATACAACTTCAGTACTTCCAAGTCCCAAAGCATAGCTGATTTGTGACACAACTGTCAGTCGGTTCACAACAATATAGAATAACCACAGAATTTGAACAGTTTCCTGGACTCTGTAATGAACTTGGCCCACGATATTGAGCCTTTTACTATACCAGGAGAGATCAACCTGTCACTTAGTATCAATGAATTTTATAGGGTGACATAGAGACCTCTGAGGTTTGCTCAATGCAGTGAAAGAAACAACCTACTTCACTGCTTATCAAGTGTGTGTGTTCCTTGGGAGGGGACTTATTTTAAAATAATATTTAGACTCTGGGGGTTGTGCATGCTTTAAAAAAGTTTTCATGAATTCTATATATTTTTTGCAGATGATGTAATCTTATGTAGTAGTTTATATTTTATTGCAGTTTTTGTCCAGTACCATTTATCCCTGTTATACCCTCTTCCACCTCCACCCACCCCAGCCCTCTTGCTGTTGTCTGTGTCAATGAGTCCTTTTTCTTGTTTACGCGATCCCTCAACCCTCCAGAATTCCACACTCTCTACCAGCAGTGCCAATGCTTAGATATGCGCCAAAATTCTGAAGAGCTCTTGTTTTTCTGGTGTGTGTGGAAATTGCAAGAAGTGCTCATTTCTTTCCTTTGCATACATCAATCATTATATTTTTACAGAGCTTATTCATACCTGACATTTACGCATGACAATTTATACTTTCTGAAATTTCTTAACATATCTTTTAATCTTCAAAATATTGTGAGTCAGGGAGTGCAAGAGTTACTTTTATCTTACAGAAGTGAAAACTGAGGCTTCAAGGCATTTTCCAGGGTCACGTGGCAAGTAAATAGCAAGCTGAAGTGAGAATTCAGGTCATCCAAGGGTCAAGCATGAATTTTTTCAGCTCAGTATTTTTTCAACTCAGAATTTTTTCAACTCAGATAACAGGAATTCAGGTGTTGTCTCTGCCATTTTTAGCCACGAGTACTTGGGGTTTCACTTCACCTATCTGAGCTTCTGTTTCCTTATTAGAAACATGCAGCTGATAATATCTGAAGTGTGTACCCCACACAGTTCTTCTAAAGACCAAATGAGAAAATGCATAAAATTGGGTTTCCTGCTAGAAAATGTTACATATTTGTTGAAGAGCATTATTACTGGAAGGTTAGGGCACATATACAGGATTTGGGAGGGCAATGGGTGACTCCCACTGGACAGACAATGTTCAGATTCCATGAAGGTGGAATGAGGCTACAGAAATTGGCTGGATCCACACAGTAAGATCACGCTCCTTTTGTGAAGGAGCAGAGGGGTGGGTGAATCGGTGAGACAAGAACCATGAGTCCCGAGTTCCATCAGGGGTGGGAAAGAGTGGTGGTTAGTAGGTATGTACAGGAGGTAGATAGAATACAGCTATTGTTCAGATGCGACACAAAATAATGAGGGTTAGAGAAGGGTTCTAAAAGCAAGCTTCAACAGAAGATTACCCCTGTGCCTAGCAAGGGGGTGTCCTAGTTGTTACTGATGTAGCATGCAGACAGAATCCCCCATGTGCCAGGTGCTCTGGAGAATATAGAGATTAACAAGATATGGTTCTTGCCTTCAAAAGTTCACAGTCTAATGGGAAAAGAGTCACGGATGAAAATACAGGTATTTTGAAAAAAATGGAATATTGCATGTAGATAATAATATTATACACATAACATATACACACATACAAAAATATATATGTAATATATACAATACTATATATAACATCATATAAATAATAATACAAACTAACAAGTGTTTGTAGGAAACAAAACCCTGTTTTAAGCACTTTACATGTATCAGATAAATTAATCCCCACAACCCCCCAAGAAGATACCAGTTTTTCTTATGATTCTTGATACACAGATAAGGGCACTGAGGCCCAGTAAGGTCTATTAACCTGCTCGAATCACATGGCTGAGAAGGATGGATTTAGGATTCCAACCTCAGCTCACGCTGTCTGACTGCACTGAGACTGATGCCCCTTCTGCTCAGCATCCCCTCTTTCCTCCCAGCTCTTACTACCTTTCAACAGTCCATATAACTTATCAGTTCTTTACTGTCTCCTCGTTCAAATGGAAGCTCCACAAAGGCAGGGATTTTTGTCTGTTTACTGTTTTGCCTACTCTTGTATCTTCAACAACTAGGATGGCACCTGGAGCATAGTGTGTGCTCAATAATATTTGTTGAAGAGACATGAATAAATATTATCCTATTCTGCATCTCATACCTAGAGGAAAATGGGGTCAGATGGGAATATTTTAAAGGGGAATGGGATGCATCACAAAAAGGTAGATAGAAAAACTGATAAGATAATGGAAAAAATATGTTGACAAAGAAAGGCTGAAAAGCAGGTGGTAGGGAAGCAGATGCGAGGGACAGGGGTTATTTGCAGGTCAGCAAGGAGAAGGTTGACGAGAGAGATTTACAGTCCACATTCCAGCAGGCACTCAGCTCAGAACACATTCAAAGATCTGAATTCACTCACGTAATGCTCTGTTACATAGTTGGAGAAAGGAATCTTTCCCCCGACCTAACATTTGGCTCCTGCCCTCATTTCTGGCTGAAGTGTAGAACTCCCAATATTTTCTTCCTCTCCTTTCTTCCTACTCCTCTCCCTGCTATGGGAATGTCAGCCAGCTAAACTCCCACTTCCTGTTGTGCTGTCAATGACCTGACAGCCTGAACTTCAGTCATTAAGTTTTTTACCAAGTTCAACATTGAGTAAGACTTACCTCCTTACCGGGGTTTCTGATTCAGCTGTGTAGAACCACCACAGATAATAGAAGTAGTTATGTTTTCCTCTTAAGTTGTTGCCATTTTGTTTTACTTATATCGGCAAAGAAATAAATGTCCAGACAATAGTATGTTTGTGTCACTATTATTTTAGTTTTGTTTCAAAAAACCACGCTGGGTTGGATGCCAGATCTGTGTTACAAGTCCTAGCTCTATTATTCTCTTACTGTGTGATCTGGACCAATCACATATAAATCTTAGTTTCCTCATTTGAAAATGAAGATGGTATGAGAGGGGAGGTAGTGGCTAGACTTAAAGTTCCTGCGAACTCTAGTATTCTATCTCATTAAACTTTCTCAAATCTCCTATATAATCAATCTCTTCAATAGCCTCTTTCAATGGAACCGGGTGCACTGGCATCTATATGTGTTTTTTTTTTCTTTCTATTCGTTCAATAAGAATTGTTTACATAGCTACAGTATATGAGTACATACAGAATATAAGAAAGCCTATCCTCAACCCAATCAGGGAGGGGGCAGAATGAGATGAAATAGAACCTGACCCTCATCACGAAATTTCTTACCTAGTAATAGAGATAAAGCATATTCAACTAAAAAACACAGGTAAAATGTGATTGAGACTATCATAAGAGAAAAATATAGATATGACGACAGCAGTTCAAAGGATAGAACTGTCACTTCTAGGACAATTAGGAAAATATCTTTTCAGAGGAAGAAGTGTTTCAATTGAGTGTTAAAAGATAGAAAACACTGGTGGTGGTGGAGGTGGTAGTGTGAGTGGAGCTGGTAGTGGAGGTGGTAGTGTTGGTGGAGGTGATGGTGATGGTGGAGGTAATGGTGGTGATGGAGCTGGTGGTGGTGGAGGTAGAGGTGGTGGTGGTGGAGGTGATGGTGGTGGTGGAGCTGGTGGTGGTGGAGGTAGAGGTGGTGGTGGTGGAGGTGATGGTGGTGGTGGAGGTGGAGGAGATAGTGGTGGTGGAGGTAGTGGTGGAGGTGATGGTGGTGGTAGAGGTGATGGTGGTGGTAAAAGTGATGATGGAAGTAGTGGTGGAGTTGGTAGTGTTGGTAGAGGTGAGTGTTGATGGAGGTAGTGTTGGTGGAGGTGGTAGTATTGGTGGAAGTGATGATGGAGGTGGTGGAGATGGTAGTGGAGGTGGTAGTGTTGGTAGAGGTGACAGTGTTGGTGGAAGTGATGATGGAGGTGGTGGAGATGATGGTGGAGGTGGTAGTGTTGGTGGAAGTGATGATGGGGGTGGTGGAGGTGGTGGTGGAGGTGGTAGTGGTGGTGGAGGTAGTGTTGGTGGAAGTTTGTTGGTGGAGGTAGTGGTGGCAGTGGTGTAGGTAGAGGTGTTGGTGATGGGAAAACCTATTTCTAATGTGAAGAGATTACAAATGAGTTAGGGTAAATGGAGTTATAAATCATATCATGGAGAACCTAGAATAAAAGATCACATCATGGAGAACTTAGAATACCAGGTGAAGACATCTACATAGTACAAAATAGATACTATCACACTGCACATTAAGCCACACTCCTGTTTGTATTCAGTCTTTGGCCTATTAAAATATCTATCCTTGGACACACTGATCATAGACTAATAGGGCAGAACTTTCCAAATGCGACCTTGAACTAATTACTGATGTAAGTTAATAGGGCAAGAATCTACACTGAGGACTGTAGGATGTCTCCAATAAGTAAATCTGCAGAAACCAGGGAATATTTTGTTAGCCCCTCTTACCCAAACCTAACAACGATTGGATGTATTCACAAATGGCAAAAAAAACACTTAGTGTATAAGAAAGCTGCACTCTCTCAGGGGTAGCCTGTCCACTGGAGAGTCTGTAAGTGCTTGTGAGTGTACTTGTTCTCTCTAGTCAGACCCCTGGCAGCTTCTCTTGAACCAAAATAAATGACAGACTATAGAGTATGAGCTGTACCCCATGTAGAGTGGCCCATAAAGACCCAGGGGAGGGGGGAGGGGGAGGGCAGAGGCTACAGGGGCTGGAGAAAGAAATGAAAGGCTAAGTATGATTATATCACCAAGTATCCTTGGTAACCACAAAACATCTTGTACATTTATTTAGCTTGAGATTTCAGTGGCACATGGAGAAAAAAAACGTGCCCTACTCATTTTAACATCAACAGCATGGGAACAGGACCACCCTGTGCACCAGTAAGGGTGAGAACAGAGATTTCCAAGGCCCTTAAATCTCAAGCATCTGGCAAAAAATAAATACAAAGAGCTGAATGGAGTGTGTGTGCACGCACATGTTTGTGGGATGGGGGGTGGTGGTGGTTTGGAGTATGAGGTTCAGCGGGAGATGCTGCGAAGGTCCCAGAGCATTGGGCTTAATTAGTTCTGAGGGAAGCACCCATCATCTTAGTTGGTAGATATCCTGCAAGGCAAGAGCCCGACCTAAGGGTCTTCTTACACTCTCTACACACAGGACATGAAGACACCTGCCATCATCCTCAGTTTGGTAGACCGCAGGGTTCGGGGGGAGAGAGAGAATAGTAGACGTTTTATGTCCACCAGTGAGCATATTAGTGTTCTAGTTATTACAGCTCACTCATAGCTAATACTTAAATAGCAGTCACATACACACATATATACTCATATATGTATGTATATGCATGCATATGTATGAATGTACACACATGTATATGTATACACACACATTCTTACTTAATCCTTGTACACATCCTGTTATAGGAACTCTTACTATCCTCATTTTAGACAAGAAAACTAAAACACAAATAAAATAACTTTGCAAAGACCACCTGAGTCAGTGTCTGGTAAAACTGGAATTTGAACATAGCTTCAGTCCATGGTGGAAAACAACAGTTGAAATTGCTGTCCATAAACAATGGAAAATGTACTTTCACATGCAGGTGAGCTCCAGTGTGAGTGTGCACACCCACAGATACACATGCTCGAAAAAAGCCAGGCAGCTCTGCGCTGGTAAAGAAATGAACCCCGGACTATAAAAGGAGCATAGACGGTCACCCTCTATGACTTTATCACAATGTAGTAAAAAAGTCATTGATGATATGAATAATCAATCTAATTTTGGTATTTGGTTTTATAGTTCCTAAAGAACTTTCAAAATCAGACTTTACATAGAATGTGGTGGGGCAGCAAACCATGAACAGAAGAGGCACATGTTTTCTGCTTATTATGCAGCTGCTTCTGGTCACTTAAGATGACTTTCCGCCAATCCATAATAGCAACATGATTCTCAGATGTCCCCCCCACTCCTCATTCCCAGCACCACTAGCTCACTCCACTTCAGGCTGCTAAAGCCCAGGATGGCATCATCACCTTGGCCTTTGATGGCTAAATTTATGAAGGAGCCTGGGAGTTTCATTTTGGAACTCATCTGAAGCCAGAGAAATGTACCAAAGACGACACAGGACACATGGTGCTTAAAAATGATTCTGATGGAATCTGGAGTAAGCATGCCCACTGATTCCACTTCTGCGGTGATGCAGCTGACATGCCATTCAGCACGAAGTAACCACTCCCTCGTGCATGCCAGGTTCGTGATCTTGCATGTGGTTCAAGGAGAGGGTGTTCATTGAGGATTATATTCCTCCTAGCAGCTCAGAGAGCAGCTTAAAGAGACACCATTAAAACCCAAACAGCAGCCCCCATCACTCTGGAAGGGACTGCCATTCTAGGTCAGTGCTCTTCCTACAGACTCTCTATGATGAAGAAATAGTCCTTCTGCGTTGTTCAGTATGGTAGCCACTGGCTACATGGGACTATTGAGCATTTGCAATATGGCCATTGGGCCTGAGAAGTTGCACTTTTAATTTAAAAAATTAAATTTTAAATTCCATTTAAATTAATTTGAATAAGCCCCATGTGGCTCCCATATTAGTGCCACTGTGAATTACATAGACCAGCACATTTATTTTACTCCTACCACGAATCACTGCGTATCCCTAAATGAATGCACTTTTCGGAGGACAACACTGAGGATACAGAGTGTAAATTACTTGTTCAAAATCATCTAGCCATCCCATAGCAGAGCCAGGATTGCAAGATAAACCTCCTGATTCCTCTGATTCTCCTCCTACTTAGACACATATTTCTGAGATGAGATTTTGATACACATAAATGGATTACTGTGAGGCAAACTGCAACAGTTAACCTCCTGTTCTTCTCTCTAAAATTAATGACTTTGGTAGTGGTGTGTACTTAAGATCTAATGGTTTTAAAAACCAGCAACAGCAACAACAATACAAAAAGCCAGTCACCAAGACTGGGTAGAAAGACATAGGATAGAATATGAGTTATGACTAACAAATAACAAAACCGGGAACTTGAAGACATAATTTGAGGATGCTACATTAAAAATTCTTATTAATAGCAGAATCTTTTTGGAAATAAAAACCCCCCACTAGAATCTTTGCCAACCAACTACTATAATTCCATATCCTACCTCTGTAAAGTCTAAATACTGACTTTATTTAAGTTTATTTGTTCTTTGTCTTTCTATACTAAAGCAATTATAGATTGTCATCAAATCCAAAAGTATTTTGGAGTCATGGGAATGCAAAAAAGCCTCGTCAAAATAAACTTTTTTAATTTGTTTTACTTGTTCTTTTTTTTATTAACATTTACAACATAGAAATTGTGTTTGTTTTTTCCTCCCCCCACCCAAATCTGTACCCAATAAAAAATGTTTCCAAACTGGGACGCCAAGTTTCCATTCAAATCCCATTTTATTTTATATCCCTGGGTGAACCCTCCTTAAAAAAAAAAAAAAAAAAAAGATTTGCACTGAAGCTTGGATGGGACTTACTGTGTGACACACCCTGTGGCCATCAGAGCCCTCCAGGCCTGGGGGCCACTGGGAGGGGCTCTTCAGGGGACTCGGGCCAGCCTCAGCAAGGGCAGTGATTTTTCTCTCTCTGGCTACTAGGGAAAGCTGTTAGGGCCCTGAAGACATTTATTCTCACGCAACTCTTCCAGAAAGACTTAAAAATTTCACACCTCTTTGCTACATTATCTTAATTATTATCTTGGCTTGCTCCTCTCTGAGCTCACAGATTGGCTGAGATTCCAAACAGGACTCTGGGAAGGAAGTAATTAAATCATAGAAGGTCCAAGTAAGACCTTTACAGAGAAAGATGGGCCATCTAACTTGTGCCCGGGCCTTGTGCAGGACTGTTCTTCTCCAGAAAAGTTATCGTAGCTTCAGGTTTATAGTTTTCTGTATATATATATATATATATATATATATATATATATATATATGGAGGGGGATTTGATTTACTTTGGAGGGATTTCACATTGACATAAGAAAGAATTTCCTGTACATATGGTTCCCAATTTTAGACACAATACATTCCTGGAGATTTTATCATAGAGCAGATCACCAGAAGGGAAAGCTGTGATTGTGCCTGCTTCTTTCATTCAACAAACATGTACTGAATGCCCACTATGTCCCAGGCATAATGACAAACTCTACCCCATTCACATGACCTAAAAAATGATTCATGCATCAGAATGGGTAAGAACAAAAATAAGTGTTAGAACTGAGCATCAGAACTTTAAAATATATGGTTTATTTCAACCATATATTTATTTTAAATATACATGTTCAAAAAAGAATTTAACTTTTACTACAATTAAAAGTCAAATTCATTGGGATTGCTGCAAGTAAAATCTGAAAAAGGGGGAAAAAGAACAACAACAAAGACTACACAGAGGAATTAAGGGGAGACTTGTACCAGAAACCTAAAAAAAAAAAAAAAAGAAAGAAAGAAAGAAAAGAAAAGTTACTATAGCACAGCATTAAATTGAGCCTTGAGTTTTCTGGCAGTCAGGACAAAGGACACTTCAGATGAAATGAAAATAATTAATTTTATTATAAAAGCCTGGAACTAAATTCTAGGAGGAAATTATCTTGTACATGTTAAAAAAGACATTGCCAAAGTGAAAAACATCTGTAACAACAGT
The DNA here is from genome assembly GCF_004126475.2 of Phyllostomus discolor. Lineage (NCBI taxonomy): Eukaryota > Metazoa > Chordata > Mammalia > Chiroptera > Phyllostomidae > Phyllostomus > Phyllostomus discolor. Next base: position 48,152,163 of record NC_040904.2, on the reverse strand, counting down.
TTCACAAAAAGAAAATATAGAAGACACTTTTTCATATAGAAGTTTGTTACACTGACACCTTATAATGACCAGAGGTTAAAAAAATAAAAGAAAAATACGAAGTATTGGATTTTAACTTGGTAAGAACATTTCAGTGGCTATGAGCTAAATGGTTATTCAGATAACACTGAATAAAAAGGATTATTCAAAAACATTGAAAACTAAAATATGTATCTTTTTTCATTGAACTTTATATCTCAGATTTGCATGTTCTGATATGTAAATTGACCAAATTTAGAAAGTTTAAGTTGGAACACGATGTTGTGTGTGTGAAGTGTACTGGGAAGAAGTAAACACAAAAAATGTAATAATTCACATTGGCAAACATAAAAGTAAGTTTTTTGGGGAAGATCATTCAATGTGAACTTTTGCAAACTGCTTTCCAAATTTTACACCCATTGGTGCACACAAATTCACAGAAATGTGAATAAAAAGACACACATTCATACCTTTTGTTGTTTTAGTGATCATTTCCAAAGTATATTTATGAACGTGTAGCTCAAAATAACTTGACACTTTCAACTTGGGTCTATTCTAGTCTTTACTCAACTGAACACACACATGTGCACACTCATATACACAAGTTGGCAGGACGGCAGAGCCACACCAGGGGGGATGGTAAAGGAGTTCTAAGGAGGAAACGTTTTGACCTTTAACACAGAAGCAATGATTTATTTCCAACAGTACTTAATAGGATGACTTCAGAAATGTGCTTACCACACTTCCTTGGGAGAATCTTCTAAAAACAAAACTGCCTATTACACAACAGTGAAAATAACTAAAGTCTTGTGGGAGGATGCATGAGTAGAAGTCACAGATACTATGTAACCTTTTGAAATCTCTAATCTGCTTCAAGTTAGGGCAAAAGCTTCCTTTTCAGATAATATGGCCATATATATTTACAGTTTAAACTCTTTAAGCATCTAAATGGATAATTGGCAGAGTTAGTTGCTTAAAAGACAGGTTTGATCATGCTGCTCCAGGGCTCACAAACCATCCTGGTGACCGCCAGAGGTGAGTTCACCTTTCAGGACCCTTCGAGAATCAGCTCTAGATGATCTTCTATCTTTACCCCACTTCTGTCCCCTACTTCACCGCTACTTTATGTTACCCCTACTGTAAGGTCCCTGCCCACTCCCCATGTATTGATTTATTCCACCTCTAATCTCTGCCTCAGGTTCTTCGACCTTTCTCCTCCTTCCCACCCAACATTATCTGTCCAACATGCTATTCAGTTTTTAAGGCCCAGCTCCTACCTCCTCTACAAAGTATTCCCTGATGGTCTTGTTCGGATATATTCTTTTTTTACCCAATTTTATATTTCTATTATAAAATCCTTCAAATTCGGCCTTTATTTTCTACTTAAGTTTTTTCATTCCTGTTACAAAGTTCCAAAGGGCAGAGCATTGCTGTCTGGATTCCTGCAATCCCTGCAATAGGTAGTTGATGCATATTTTTAAAAATGTATTCGGGTTTTTAAGACCAGACCAATTAAATGGAGTCATACAGAAATAATGGCAATGGCAAAAAAATTCCATAAGTTATACACATACACAAATAACATATGTGTTGCAACTCTTTGGAGATGAGGGAAAACAAGACTTTAAATTATTGTCAACTGAATTCTCAACAATTATCAGGACAATTATCATCACAATAGATTATCTTCTTTTCTTCTTATAATCCAATCTGGGTTGAAAACAGATGCTGATCAAAAAAGGCTGGGAAGGAAGCTGGCACATACTATGTATTTACAAAGGGTCACATGCCTCACCTTTGTAATCCAATAGCAAAACTACAAGGAACAGATTTAACCCCCACCCCCTCCCCCTTTTTAAACTTGAAGACACTGAGCCTCAGAAAAGTCAAAAATTTGTCCAGGGCCACATTGCTAGAAAACAGTATACACCATGATCTGTAGGACTATAAGGTATATACTCTTTCCACCTCACCTTGCTGCCTCTTGCATGTACATAGTTAAGAACTTAGCTGAAGATTAAAAAGAGTGATTCTCATATAACCTTATTTTTGCAAGACTTCGGAGGAACACATGTCCAAATGACTTGGAGCTACAAAACATTGGCAATTGCTTGGACACAAGGGAAGAAATAGCTCAAGAGACTAAACAGCAATAGAAACTATCGTAGCACTCAGAAGAGTTTGAAAATCATACTTTATACAAACAAGCATGCATATTTCTACCACCTATTAGTTAGATTACACATGTTGTATGTCATTATTCACAAAAAGGATAAGTAGATATACTAAAAAAATTAAAAAAGCATTGATTACAAGTCATGAAATTTGGTAATAGCTGGTGTGGCTCAGTGGCTTGAGTGCCAGCCTGAGAACCAAAGGGTCGCTGGTTTGATTCCCAGTCAGGGCACATGCCTGGGTTGCAGGTCAGGTCCCCAGTAGGGGGTGCATGAGAGGCAACCACACGTTGATGTTTCTCTCCCTCTCTTTCTCCCTCCCTCCCCCTCTCTCTAGAAATAAATAAAATTTAAAAGAAACAGAAGCCGTGAAATTTGGAATTCAGTACAGAAAACTGTGGACTTGCTCTGGTATCCTGAGCAAGTCATTTCCTTCACTGGGTGGTTGCTTCTGTCCATTTGTTAAATAAAAAGAATTAATTACATGATTTACAATACACCCTTTAGTTGTGGCATTCTATCGGCCCAGGACTACTAACTGATAGACCTACAAGATCTCACTGACAATGAAGAGGGACTTGCTTATGTCTGCATGCTGAATATTATGTGGTGGGCATTAATTTATGATCCATACCACTTGTCTAAAAATATTTATAGCTCATTGAAGATACTAAGTTAAGAATCAGAAGGAAGAACAAAAATGTAAACGCTTAAAATAGGTGTGTAAGTCAGGTGATTCCCTCCCTGCTTTCCTCTGAAGTGAGCCCAGGCATCTCGCTGCGCTGTAGCATCTGTTTCTTCACTTTTAGTTAAGATTTGGAATTTCAGTTTTGAGACAAACACAGGATCTGGTTTTCCATTTTTGTTCTATGTACAAAGCGAAGTTACAACCTTTTCAAAAGCAAGAACTCCTTTCCATCCCGCAGCCCACAAGAATTCTAACAGGGCTGGGTTTTGTTCTGGGCTGGGGAGTAGCAGTCGCAGCAAAAATACTTGTAAAATCAAGAAGGTGTGATATGCTGCAGAAAAGGGAAGAACTGCCAGAAGCAGCAAGGATGGGAAAACCTGGCATCCTAATTGAGACAGCTGCCGAAGAGGAATCCAGTTTGTTATACTCATTTGTGTATCTCTATACTACAAAGATAAGTGCTTTAGCAGCGCCTTTGAAATCTGAAAATGGGTTTCCCATTCATTCAGAGCTGTATATTGGCTCAAACTAGCTCTTGTTCAGGAAGGTCATCCGGCAGGTCACTGCCCATTGTTCACTGGAGTTTGCATCCAAATTTGATAAAGCTCTGTGGAAACAGGATAAGTGCTGCTGGGAGGATCTGTAGAACTTCCACATCTACTGCAACTGCAACCCAGCCAGTCCGGTAGCCAGTGGCCAGAACACACGCATTCTTACAAACAGTTATAAATAATGAAGAGATGACAGAGAATGGACCTACTTCCCCTAAGTCTATACGTGGGCTTCTGTATTATCTTATTTCAAACTTATTTTAAAACAGTCTTGCCTTTTCAAGGAGCCAAATTTTCCCCTCAATTATTTACAAGCGTCCATTTCCCTGCAAGAATAAAAAAGGCAAAGGAAGAGCAGGGTACTGTTTTCCTCTCATTGCTTAGTATTGAAGGAGGAGAAAGGAGCAAAAGTAGCTTTTCCTATATCAGTGAAGTGGTCATTATCAACGTTTTATAAATAATTCAGATTATTGCAATATTCTGTACTCTGTAATGAATACTAAGCACTATGCTAAGTGTTGGAGATTACATAAGATTTTTACAGTATTTAGGAACACGGGATTACTTGTTTCATATAACTTGATATTAGCTTCCCAAATACATTCAAGTTTTGTTCACTGCCCAGCAAGTAAATACAAAACATTAATTTGCTTGGCACTGATTCCAAATGGCATAGGATTGCAGAGAAGAGTGAACACGGAGGTAGATCTCAGAAAAGGTTTCATTACTGTTGATTGTAATCCATATGGAATGAAGTACTCATATAAGCTCTGCCTGATTTAGGAGGTAGAACTGGGAAAGCTAGTCAGAGAAACTTCCAAGTGGAATAGGAAGCAACCTTTGAGTTCTGGCTTAGAAAAAGAGGAGTAAGAGCATGGACTGAGAGGCACCAAGGAGCTATGGAGCATTTTATAGTTTGTCCGTTATAGTTTCTGATTTCATGTCAATTGTCTCATTTGAAGACAAGGTCAAAAGTGGGCAGGACTTTACTCAGTTTAAAGAAAAAATCTCAATAAACTAAAATTATATGGGTACTGCGTATTTTTTTTCTTGTAAAATTTATTTTTGGATTGTCTGGACAGAATGAAAATGACAAGTACTCTGTTGCTGTAAAGGCCTTTGGTAATGGTGTATGTTTCCCCATAGCCTGTGAGAACCTGCCTGTAGCCCACCACTGGACTGAGGCAGAGAAAGCAGCTCGTCTATCTTGAACAGTTGCTAAGGGAACAGCCAGCATTTTATGACATTATGGTCAGATGAGGAAGAAACAGACTGACCTGTAATAATGCCAGGAGAAGACCAGCTGTTTGGAAAATCACAATGATTACCCAAAGTCTTCTTTCAATATATGCATACAACAACAGAACATTCAAACCAATGCATACGACCGTGAAAACAATTTCTCTAGCAATAAATCCATTGTGGAGTCCTGGCCTAAACATAAAAAGCCAATTACTACTTACTTTTCTTCTTTTATTTTTTTTAAGTAGTTAGAATCCCATTATTTTGTCTTATGCAGAGACATAATCTTAAGCCCAGACTTACATTATTTTAACCAACATCAGCCAGAGAGGAAACAAGTCTGTCAAAGTATTTTAAGAGCAAACCTATGCCCAGCTCTATAGTCCTGGAACATCTTGACTCTCATCACCAAATACTCTTGGGAATAGATGTGAAGTCTAATTATGTCTGCATCACATCAGTGCGTTCATGGCAATACCAGAAATGTTATATGGGTGGCCCCAGACTGGCTTGAGTACAGGGGATGGGCTTGAGTTTAGCACTAAATCTAAATGGCATAATAAAGCTTTGTTATCCATATGGTAGATGTCAGCATGGAGCATTAGGGGCACTAAATTCTAGTCCATTGAAAAAGTATTTATTTAGAGCCTGGATCTTTGTAGATGTTTAACACATGTTGGCTGAGGATAATAATAACTAGTGTTTATTAAGGCTCTTACTATGTGTGAGGCACTGAGTTGGCTGCTTGGCATGTGTTTTCTCATTTAATTATTGCAAATATCCAAAGGAAGGGAGACTCATTATTATTGTCCCTGTTTGACAGATGTGAGCACCAGATCTTGGAGAAGGGTAGAATAACTTGCCCAACACTCCACAGCTTTTCTGAGCCTTGCTTGTCGCCACTTTGTGGGAGACTGGAACAATGCAAGGCCTAGCTGCCCATAGTGGGTGACAGATGGCTGACATGTTCTTTCTGTCACGTAAGGGCTTACAAAATAGTCTGCATTTAAGTGTATACATGTTTTTGCATGACAGCAAAAGAGAGGTCAAAAATACACACAAGTACAGACAACGCTCATCCAAGCCAGGTGAATCTGATACTACAATACAGGAAAGAATAATTTGGGGAACAACACGGAGGAATTCTAATCCCACTTGACCTGGAGGGAGCCATTTAATTTATTCCAAGGGATGTGGAATCCAGGTGAGGAGGCAGCTGAATGGAACTTCAATTACTAGAAATGAGTAGAAAAGCTGAATCTTTTAACCCAGAGTCATTTCCATGAGCGTGGACTTGAATGCTGAGAAGGCATAAAAAGAAAGGGGCAGCGGAAATCATTCGTTTACTCCTGGGGTACTAATGATCCTCACCTCTACTTCTGAAGGGAATCAGTGCCATGTAAAGGATACCGGGGAGCTAAGGTTGTCGAATTGCTCCCAAGCTGACTCCTTATTGTGGCTGGTCTTCTCAGTTCTGTCTCAGTGCATAGTTTTGAGCAGCCTTCTCACCTATTCATGGAGAGAGCTAGACCAGACGATTTCTCAGCTGAAGAACCCTTAGCATTTCCTAAGGTGACACTGGGGTGAAATGCTCACTATGCAGACTCAATGAGTGTTTTTTTAAACAAATTCCCTTGGTTGCCTAATTTATTTAAAATACACTAGATTGTTATGTGTGTGTGAAGCCTGGCGGCTCCAAGGGCTAGAGTGCAGCCGTCAGGTCATATCTAGTGTTATATGGCTGGGAGCTTAAACATGCAGACATAGCTGCTCATTTTTCCATGAACTTGGGAGTCTTCCCTCCATAATGTACACGATGCTGGCCAAGTCTGTGGATGCAGCACTTTGGCCATGGTGTTTTATCAGTTACTTTTGAGAGTTGCTCTCATTGATATTAACTTGTAGCTTTTGAATAGAATAATATTTTAAGTGGTCATAATTCTAGTTAATATAAATACTTAAATGTCTAGATTCACGGAACTTTGCAAAGTATATTCAAATTTAAATTGAAAAGATTCTCTTACGTTTTTTAGACATTAATTTTTAAAAGATTTTATTTATTTATGTGTAGAGAGAGTGAAAGGGAGAGAGAGAGAGAGAAACATAGATAGTTCTCGGTCATATGTACCCGGTCATATGTGCCCGGGCCAGGACCCAAACCTGCAACTCCAGCATGTGCCCTGACAGGCAAGCTTTTACTTTGCAGGATGAGGGCCAACCAACTGAGCCACACCCATCAGCACTAAAATTTAATTTAAAAAAATTCTTTCATTAATTTCTTGAGGAATAAAATGCTGATGTTGGTTCAAAAAAACAAAACAAAACAAAACATGCCACTAGACGAGGGCCTAGAAGTCTGCCTCACACATAGAATTCAAATGCATTCACAAATGAGTGCTGATTAAGAACCCGTGTTCTGGAGGCATTCGTTAGAATTAAATTTTAGCCCTGCCTACTAGCCTTTTAACTCACCAGTAACCTACTTTTTACTTTCACTGTCAGGTAAACAATCGTAATGATACTGATTTAATAGATCACAGGTACAATGAACTAAGATCAAATATGCAAAATGCTCAGCGCTAAAACTAGCGCAGAACAAAGCACACATTGAGTGACACGACCGAAGAACTCAGAAGGACATGCATGATGGAATAAATGAGTGTTGTCATTACTGCAATTAAATTATCAAGGGATTTGTTAATATCACTAAAGGCTAATAAATCTGTGCATGTGAGGCTATATGTAACATATAATTTTTATTATTCAATTTTTAAATCCACTTCATGAATTTTATATATATATATATTGGTGTAGCACAAGTCTGTATGCTCTAAATGTGACATCTGTTACTAGGACTGGCTCTACAAATTGGAGGGAACAATAGAAAACTTTACACTGACTTAAAAGCTGTGTTTTGTACATGATTACCCATTGATTCCCCTCTGTGTTTGGGTTCATTCTCCTCCCCTTATCTTACCCTCACTGATTGGTACTTTAATTTAATAGGAAGAACATAAAGGACATTGAGAGGAGTATAATTTTTTCTCTTGATTCAAACCTGTGCCTTAAACATTAGATGTAGAAAAATTTGATGTAGGTGGAGTAAAATTTATTAGATATAATACATAAAATAGTAAAATATAAATACCTACTGGGGTGAAGGGAATATAGAAAATTACTTATGAATGAGGGAAAAAATGTCACTCTGGGATCAGGCCCCTGAATTACTTAATAATCATATCTACAAAGAACACACTACCCCGTCAATGAACATTTTGGAAACTATTTACTTGGTTTTTAAAACATAATCTTAAAAATTCTTCAATATGCACAAGAGAAAAAGAAAATAAACACAGATGTGAAAGAAACAAACTGAAATGTGCTTTTTAAGGTCCTCCTAGTCATCTTCACAAATTCCTTCAAAGTTTGCATTTAGATCTTTTTATGTTCTGATTACATTCCCCATTAAAAACATTGGGCAAAGTCTCCCACTACCACCATTGTGGAATTGAAAGTTTATGCTAACTGCAAGAAATAAGCTTTCAGAATTCTCTGGTTGCATGAAGATTGCTGTTTGCTCACTGGCGGTGCACACACTGTTAAAAGGAATAGAGAAGCATTATAATGAAGTGTTTCATAATTGAAACACACAGAGGAAAAAGAGTAGCCACTGTTCTCCAGACTTAAATTTATTTCCTGTGGCATATCATCATCTGTCTGAACTACTTTTGATTTTTGCAAACAAGTATTTATAAAAATATTTACAAACATGCTCACCTTTGCCCTTGAAAGGGCTGGGAAGAATGTAAAGGAATAGGAGGAATTCTTTCCTTATTTCCAGAGGGATTCACAAAGGATAATACACAAGGTTTTGTGAAGAATAAAGAGATGAGTAAGACAATGTTCAGCCACTCAGAGCTTTGAAAATAGCAGGAGATTCTGATAGTGCATATCTCAGCAGAGTGCAACCTGAGCATATCCTTGTATCCCTCTGGGCCTCAGTCTTCTCATAGGTGAGAGTCTGGACCCAGTTATCCCCAAGGCTTTGCCGCTCCTTAGTGAAGACATCTACAGTTATTTCTTCCAAGGTAAAAGACCCAGGTATCCTCAGTAAATCCTGAAACAGGCTGTATGTTTCTTTCCTGACACGATGACTCTAAGCTCTGTGAAATCTCAGAAGATGACTCTAAGAAAAAACTGATGTAGGATGTTGATGATGATGGTGGTAGATAACATTCCTTGAGCACTTAAAATGTTCATGGGGGTACATTATTTATGTTAATATTGGTTGGCCAAAAAGTCCGTATGACTTTTTCTGTAAAATAAGAGACATATTTTTCGTTTTCACCAATAGCTGTATGATTTGGCTATTTTGAGTACATTGGCTATTTCCTGCATGGTTTAACATTCATTGTTGTCAGTTATTATTTTGATTTGATCACTATCAACTTCAACTGGTCTACCTGACCTTGGAACATTGTCTGGTGAGAATCTCCAGCATGAAACTTCGAAACCACTTTGACAGACTTGTTCAGTCACAGCACTTTTTCCATACACTGCACAAATCTTTTTTTGTTTTTCAGTAGCATTTTTACCTTTCTTGAAATAATAAAGCATAAAATGCTGAAAATGTTGCATATTTTCTTCCATCTTTTATATTAAGATGGCTCCACAAAAATTCAACAATTTTGATAAGATTTTTTTTAATACATGCTGATATGACAGGTGTCACCATACCATCTAACACAATTATTTCAAATGAAGTTAAAGACAACTAAGCACTACTAGAGCCATCTTACGGAAAAAAAAAACAAATGAACTAATGGGTAACCCAATATTACAATTATTCCCATTTTAGAGAAAGGAAAACTGAGTTTTACAAGCTAGGATGTGCAGAACTGCAATTCAGGCCCAAATCTCAGATTCTAGTCTTTAGCTAATATTTACACTACTATATTTCAAAATGAAAGAGAATTCACTATTTCAGGCAAACAAAAGTTCAGGAGGAATTTGTTTCCAGTAGACATACACTACAAGAAACATTACGGGAAGTTCTTTAGCCAGAAGAAATATACCAGACAGAAACCTGGATTTATGCACACAGAAAATACTCTAGAGGAGCCTAAATAAATAAGTTTTTCTTATTTTTAAGTGCTCTAAATGGTTTAAAGTGAAGTCAGCAGTATGTTTATAGGATATCTACAAGTAAAAAGAACAAGGAGCACAAAGGATGGCCAGGAGACTGAGCATACTCCTGCACAGTCCCGACACTGCACATATAGTGATAACATGGTATTTGAAGGTCGACTCTGGCTAGTTAAAGATGTATATTTCAAACAAAATGTGAACACTAACATTAAAATTGAGTATATATTGTAAACTAATAAAGATAAAATTGTGAAAAATATACAATCTAAAGAAAGGCAGAAAAAATGAAACAAAAAAATTTTAAAGCTAACAAGATAATGAATTTTAATCCAACTATATCAATAAGGTACAGTTATAGTCAGGGGATTTAGGACCCCTCTGTCAGTAACTGAGTAAGTAGATAGAAAAACAGTAAAAATAGACCAAACTGAATACTATTATCAGTGAACTTAACCTAATTGCCACTTATACAACACTCAACAACAGAATACAAATACTTTTGAAATGCATGAAACATTCATTGAGATAGACCACATTCTGGAACATAAAATAGACCTTTACAAACTTAAAGGAACTGGAGTAACACAAAGTATGTTCACAGACCATAAGAAGATAAACTAGAAGCCATTAATAGAAAGGCATAGGAAAATAATCCAAGTAATTGGAAATTAAACAATAAACTTCCAAACAACCCATGGGTCCAAAGGAAACCACAAGGGAAATTAGAAAATACCTGGGATGAAAATCAAAGCATAACATATCAAAATTTGTAGGATGCAGCTGAAGTAGGGCTTATTAATTAAATGCTTATACTAGAAAAGACACAAGACCTCAACTCTATGATTGGAGCTTGAACTTTAAGGAAATAGAGCAAAGCAAAACTCAAGGCAAGAAAGAGGAATAAAATAATAGAGTGGAAATCAATAAAATTGAGAGCAGAAAAACAATAGAGAAATCCGTAGAACCAAAAACTGATTCTTTTGAGAAAACATTGATAAGCCATATCCAGATTGGTCAAGGAAAAAACAGATGAGCCATAAATTATAAATGCAACTGAGAGAGGGGATAAACCCGCAGCATCTACAGACATGATGTAAGAGAATACTGTAAACCACCATTGGGCCTACAAAAGCAGCCACTTACATTTTAAATAGACCAATTTCTTGAGAGATGTAAACTGTTAAAGTTCACTTAAGAATAAATTAAATTTGTAGATTAAAACCCTTCTGACAAAGAAAATTCCAGGTCCAGATGGCTTCTCTAGCAAAGTCTGCCAAATATTTAAAGAATAATACCAATTTCCACAATTTTTCCAGGATATAAGAAAGGAAGGAACAGTTGTCAACACCTTTTATGAGGCTACCATCACCCTGATGCCAAATCCAAACAAAGACATTCCAAAAAAAAACCCTACAGTTGAAAATAGGGACCAGGGGGTCACTGACCCGCTCCTTTCTCTGTGCATTTGAAAATCTGTACATAACTTTTTTTTTAACATAAAAAATTTTAATGAATACGGTAGTCTGGATGCAAGTGGAATACCCCTAGGGAAGCACTGCATTTACCTCAGAAGTCTATGGTAGTATGGACTCAGATAACCAAAGCTGAAGATAGCCACTTCTCTATTCACCTTTTTCATCAGCTTTCCTGCCTTGCCATGTGAAGAATGGGGGCCCACACCTAAGGCAGACCAGCTGAGGACAGCGCATTTATCTGCCTGACGGATGAGAATGAGAATCAGCTCCTCCACTAACAAGACTGTTGACCAGGAGGTTACCACCACTGTGATCAAGATAAGTAATAAGGAGCATTAAAGTTATGTGTTGATTGTATGGTTCATTTTTATATTTATTTAACATCATGTAATGCAAATAGTTTTTAAAAATTTTTATTTATTTACTTTAGGGAGAGAGAGAGGAAGAGAGGGAGGGAGGGAGAGAGAGAGAAAGAGAGAATTTGTTTTCCCACTTATTTATGCTTCCACTCGTTTATTCTTGCATGTGCCCTGACTGCTAAGATCAAACCTGTATGCAACCTTGGAGTATCTGGATGATGCTCTAACCACCTGAGCTATGTGGTCAGGGCCAAAATGATTTTTCAATGTGTATAGAGTTGCAGGCAAAGAAAAAAAAACCCTCACCATAAAACTTGTTAATTTTAGTTGCCAATGGTGTAAAGCAAAACTTTGGACTTAGAGTATGCTAGAATACCTTAAAACTGATGGTCATCTTTAAAATTAAAGGTTTTTCTCCTGAAATGTGTATGCATGGAAGAATTGTCCTATTTTTTTTTACCCCATTGCCATGTATGATCATTCCCTGTGAGATTACTTAGTTACTTGGATTGAAGACTTGCCTAGGAGATTGAAGCTGCTGCCAGGCAACACCACTCACAGTAACTGAAAGAAATTATTTCTGATTAGAGGATCCTCCTCAAAATGGAAGGGATGGCGAGAAACTGTTCTTGTCTATTCAGATTCCTAGCAGAAAATGACTGTGCTTATTTCAGACTATTCTTTACTTGCACATAACTTTTGACTCCCCCGAAACTTCAGCCCCCCTTCAGTATCCATAGGGAGTAGCTCCAGGGCTGTCTCCATACCCAAAGCCTCTTAGGCACAAGTCCTTACGTAAAATGATGAAGGACAATGCATACAGTTGGCTTTCTAAATCTGTGAATTCTCAGTTGCGAATCAAAAAGCCTGTTTTCCACCTGCAATTGGTTGAATATGTAGATGTGAAACCCAGGGATGAAGAGGGCTGACCGTACACTTATTGAAAAAAAATCTGTCTTTAAGTGGTCCTGCGAAGTTCAAAACCATGTTGTTCAAGGGTTAACTGTACACACCTCATGAATCATAGATACAGAAATCCTGAACTACTAGCAAATTAAATATAATAACACAGAGAATGATTAGTACACCATGACCGAGGGGGCTTTATCTTGGGAATGCAAGGCTAATACAACACTATACAAATTAATCAATGTCATTCACCATATTAGTAGCCTATAGAAGAAACAGATCATTGTCATATCAACTGATGCAGAAAGTCATTTGAAAAAATTCAATATACTTTCATGACTAAAACCCTCAGACAACTAGGGGTAGAAAAAGACTTCCTCAACTTTATAAAAAACATCTAAAACAACTCCGCATCTCACATTGTCCTTTAATGGCACAATACTCGATGCTTTCCCCTAAGACCTGGAGCTAGGCAGGAATGTCCATGTTCACTACTTCTATTCAACATCTCACTGAAGTCCGAACCAGTACAATAGGGCAAGAAACAAAAAAGGCATGGATTTAACAGAAATAAATGAAACTGTCTCCATTCACAGAGAATATGACTTTTTCCATGAACCACCCCTTTACATTAAAAAACAAAACAAAAGGCTTCTGGAATTAATAAACTAGTTTAACAAGGCCACAGGCTAGAGGGTCAATATGCAAAAAGCTTATTGGGTTGCTCTATGCATGTCAGTTACACATAGTTAATTCCCTTTTCTGTGATTCAGTTCTTCATATGCAAAATGAAGTTTGACTAGACTATTTTTGTTCCTTGCTTAAAACAATGTGGAAGTTTGATATTTCTTAGGCTGATTTTAGTTGGTTTAATATTTGATAGTTGAGGTTGAGAGAATAAATAATTTGAATTTCCATCACTGATTCTGTAAACTGGAATAAAGAGTTAAACCTCACATAATATAAGTAATATGCTCCTTAAATGGATCCAAAAAGGGCCTCGAAGGGTTTTAAATATCAGTGCTCTTTGCTATAGGTCCTCCTGATATTACCTACTACAACTAACTCCTCAGCTTGCTCCCTTCCTCGAGGTTACTCTGGGCCCTCTGGCGTTCCTCCAACACTGATGGCACTCTCCTTATTTACAGTCTCTAGTACATGACACCTGCCTCACTGTTTTCAACTCAGTGCTCAAAGGTCATCTTCTGGAAAAAGTCTACCCCAGCCCCATCCAATTAAAAATTGCAACCTGTCTGTGCACTGCAGTCTTGCTCCATGTACGGCTTACTCTTCTTTCCACTGTATACATCACCATCAAATATGTTACATGATTTACTTTCATTTAGGTTTATTGTTTGCTGTATGTCTTTTCCTGCTAGAGTATAAGCACCAGAAGGCAGGAATTTCTGCTGTTTTATTTTCAAATGCATCCAAAGACCATAGAATATCTGCTGAAAGAATTGAATGAATAATTGAAATGCCTATAGATACATAGAATTTTTTAAGAATGGAATAAAGGAGATTTTTGAGTGTGTAGGAGTAAATGGTCTTATAGATATCCACCACTTTTCTAATTAAAAAATCTGTTTTAGCCCTGGCTGGCATAGCTCAGTGTATTGAGCACAGGCTGCGAATCAAAGCATTGCAGGTTTGATTCCCAGTCAGGACACATGCCTGGGTTGCAGGCCATGGCCCCCAGCAATTGGACATTGATGTTTCTTTCTCTCTCTCTCTTTCTCCCTCCCTTCCCTCTCTAAACATAAATAAATAAAATCTTTTAAAAAATCTGTTTTGGATAGTTCTTTAATAAATCTGTTAAAGTAAGTCTTTTCAATGATTAAACTGGTACAAAAACATAACTCTTGTAGATTACTGAAGGAATTAGGTCCTTCCTAAAAGAACAAACATGGAAAGAAGCATTTGAAAGAATGGCTCAGGCTGCTACCTTGGTATTTAGAATTATTACTCCATTCTCATTTCAAGGAGAATGAAAGAATGAAAGACGTTGCTACATTTTTTTTTCTTTCAAATCTAAAAAAAAATAATACTGGGGAAAAAAATCAAGCCCATTTTAGACAAGACCAGAGCTAAAATATCAATGCTGGTCTACATGATTGGGAATGTGCTAAAAACAATGTGTTTAATTACCATAGTGACTGTTCAAACTAGCAATTCTACTTTTAACATCAGAATAAAAACAACAGATACTTGGATTGTTCCTCACATTTTTATAAGGTACTATGCCATTCACAAAAGGTAAGAACATTCATTATCCTACCAGCTCTTCCCTCGGGGTGACAAGGCATGCATTAGTGCTCTCATTGAAAGAAAAAAGAAAGAACAGAGGTTCAAAAATGTTAAGATCTGCTCAAGAATAACCAAGAAAGAGCCTTGGCTGGTGTGGCTTAGTGGGTTGAGCACCAGCCTGCAAACCAAAGGGCCACTGGTTTGATTCCTAGTCGAGGCACATGCCTGGGTTGCAGGCCGGGTCCCCAGTAGGGGGCATGTGAGAGGCAACCACACATTGATGTTTCTCTCCCTCTCTTTCTCCCTTTCCTACTCTAAAAATAAATGAATAAAATCTTTAAAAAATTAAACATGTTAACATATATTGAGTATAGTTGACATGATATACATATTTGTAATAAAACAGAAACTTAATATTTCATTTCTCAGTGCTCTTCCTCCTGTAGCAGTGTTGTGGTGACATGTTTTTATCCCCAGGGATCTATATTTGATGAAGCCCAAAGCTCAACATGAAATGCACTTGAAAACTGAGCTACATTGTTGAGTAAGGGTGTGTGTGTGGTTGGAGTAAGGAATAGAGGGTAGTAGGCCGGAGAGTCCTGGCCCTCAGGTCTCTTCCTCACCCTCCCTGGCCCCGGCTCAGGGCCTTCTTCAAGGAACTCACGGGTCTCTGCAGTGCAGCTTCAAAATAACCACTGAGAAAGTGTTAACAATCATATAAAACATGACTAACCCCACCAATGAAATGCACAAAGGATGTAAATAGACAAGTAGCTACTAAGCATATGAAATGAGGCTAAACCCACTAAGAATTATAAATATGTAAAAGAAAACAATGGGATCCTATTTTTAGGTAATCTTTTCATAGAAATTTAAAAGATAAACATGTTTAAGATTAGTGAGAGTAAAAGGAATCTGGTTTCTTACACACCTTTGAGAACAATGAACAGGTACTCCCTCTTGAATGGCTATTTCAGCAGGTATCAAAATGGCTAAGCATATATACTTTTGATTCAGCAAGCTCATTCTAAAAACAGTCTATCCTGCAGAAGTTCTCAAATGGCAAAAATAGAAAAAATGTAAATACCTATTAGTAGAGAAATGCCTACTTAAGGTATGGTCCATGAATACTATGGCATGGATAAACAGACAAAGATAAACTGACACATACTATCATTTTCAGAAAGATGGCAAGCATACCCTGTTATGTGGAAAAAATAGTGAGATATAGAACAATATGTATACTATTGTCTGTGTGCATACATATACACATATACATGCTTATATTGCATAAAAATATTCTAGATTCTGAAAGTAGATACACAGAACTGTTATAATCACCTCCTCTAGGGAGAGCAGTTTTTATTTTAGATATTTTTGTATAATTTGAATTTTTACTAGAAGATAATTACTTTTAGATTAAAAATAAGAACTCTGTATTGTAAAGCATGCTGGCTTTTTTATATATAAGTTGCTTAACTGAGGAAACTTAAGCCTAGGTTAAACCTAAATGCAGGAGAGCATTCTGAACCACACTTACATACCCTTTTGCATAGGAAGCCTATAATATGAAGGTGGAATGCACACTTAAGGAAAGTTCAGCACTTACGCATTCTGAAGACAGAAAACATTAAATATTTCTAATGAGAAGAAAAAGGATTTCAACAACAATAAAAAAGGAGTTAGTGGCATTAATAAAGAACTTCCTTAAAGCAGCAAGTCACTGTTAAAACAATTAATAGAGCGAAGAGGACATGAAAATGGAAAGCATTAAATATTGAAGCTTGGAGGTTTGCAGTGACCGCATATCATGCTTCACAACTCTTGAGAAAATTATCTCTGAGAAAAACTGGATCAGGATACAAGCCCATAAAAAGGGAGGTTTAAATTTTAAGTGGTTTCGTATCTGTCGCAAATATATAAAGGTTAAATGGGTATTAAAAAAACACTGATTCTTTCTGATTAAATTTTTTGTCCAGAGATAAAGTAAAAGGTTCACTATGAAGTAAAGACTTTATTAATAGGAAATGTCGTGAGCGTTAAAAATCTGACTGAGTGGGAGCTTTCATTTTTTACTTCTTTTTAAGCTAAAGGTGACGTAAAATTGGAAACTTCTCGTGTGCCAGACTGAATGAAAACCTGTTAAAAGGCATTTGACTAATTCTGGATTATTTTTATTATTGAGAAGACTTGGCTTACACTGAAGGGAATGGAAGCAAAACAACTACACACATGTAGCTGAACTGGCAATTAAATAATTATTCATCACAAACAGTTAATCACCCTTTTAAGTAAGGAGGGCGGGCCCCAAACTGCAGCTGTATTTTAGGATACTGAGCAAGGAAATTCACCACCAAGTGACAGAGTTCATAAAATCTAAACACGTAGAGGCTCCACAGAGGGGGAAATCTCCCTTCTCTTAGGCATCATTCCCTTATTTCTATTCAGCATCTTCCCAGCCTGGGATTCCCAAGTTATTCTAAGGGCTTGACCTATGTTAACAAATTGGCTTAATATTAAGGTCTCATTGAGGTGTTCCTTGACACTGGGAACTCTATCCTCTCTTTCTACCACTTGGCCGAGTAACATTTCAAAGCAACTGTCTTATACTTTCGGAGGCACATAACAGAACTGGAGCCTGTCTGGGGCAGGGAGACCAAGAGAAACTGAGGGACACAGCTGAAAACCTGAATGGCAAGGAAAGATAGAATGAACTTGGGATATTTACCTTGCAGAGAAGGCAGCTTATTAGGTGAAAACAGATTTATCTTCGAATGTCTTGGAGACTAAACAGATTTTAATATGCCACTGGACAGGGCTAGATTTATGAGTTGTATTGTCTATTAGTGATAATTCAATATGGAGAAAGTATTAAGAAAGCCAGGTCAAGAGTACAGACTTTGGAGTCTGATTGCCTGAGTTCACCTTCCATTTCCCCTGATATCCATGCCACCCTGGACAAATTACTCAACTTCTCTAAGTCTCAGGTTTGTTTGTTTGTTTGTTTTTTTGTATGAAATAGGATGGGTCAGAGTACTCATCTCATGGGATGAACTATATATACCTGTATTCACTGAATATTTAACTGATAATTATTACTGATAGGATATTTTTTGTATTTCAAATAAACATTACATATCAAACAGACAGAAATGTATGCAGGATATAAAGTTCCTTTTCTGATTATGTACTATAAGTAAGGCCCCAGACCAGGAGTTCTAAAATTTTTCTCATTTATTCCTTAGCCATCAGATTTCCCCATTCTCCTAGTGAAGAAATTTGTCCAATGTCATAAATAAATGTTTTACCCTCAAAAGCTCAATTTAAACTTATTTCTTCTTGACCTCAAAACCTGTTTTCCCACTAGAATGAGCTCTAGGACACAAATACAAAAATAAGCTACAGGCTCTTCTCTCAAAAACTGCCCTTTTTAGAGAACATGAGATATATACATATAAATGAATAATACATAAATAAAGATAATCTACATTGTAAAGTGAGCAGAAGAGGGAGTGATCACTTCCAGATGATGAGACAAAGGGAAGCCTCAGGGATGAGATGGTATTGGAGTCTGGACATAAAGATGTGGGGAAAGCCATTTCAATGCATGGCACAGGGAGGCACAGCAGAGGGTCAGAAAGAGTGGGACTGTGGGGGAATACAAAGCAGGTCAGGACAGCTGCTGTGAGAATGTGTGAGATCAGATGAGACTGGATAAACTGGTCACATGCAAGGCTTTGATCTCTCCAACCCTTCTATATCTAGAAGTCTAGAAGGTTCCGTGATTTTAATCTATAAGAATGAATGTTATTAGGCAGCCTGTACTGGATCAACTGGATTAACTGCAAAATGCCTTAGCACAGTTTTAGTCATTACGAACCTCGACTCTCCTGCATGGGATGTATTACTACATATGCATCAATAACACATGGGATGTAGTCAGCCTGTGTATGAACGAATGGAGGATAAGCGCTGAATAGTCTGACCATGGTTTTCTAGCAAATATGCGTCAAAGACAGACTGCATGTCCCATCAGTTTCTGCCTTCCCTTGGTGTGCTAAGTCATCAAGGCCCACAATCAAGAGTCTGAAGCCCAGTGTCACGTTTCCAAGGAAATTAGCCCAAGACAGTTCCTATAAGAAGCTTTTCTATTCAGTGAGAAAAAATTAAAATCAATCCATTTGTTGTCAGGGCAGAGTCTATGGAAATGGAAGCCTTGATTTTCAATTCTGAAGTTAGTTCAAGTTTCAGAAGGGAAAGAGATCATCTCAGTGGGGAGAAAAAGGGATGAAGAATGAGAGACCTAGTTTGGTCAGAGGAGATGTTTTTAAGATTATGGAGAAGGGAGAATGACAAATGGGTCTGTGGGGGAAGTGTACTGAATAAGGAATCAGAAGTCTGTAATCTAGACCCATTGCTGAAAATAACTGCTGGAAAGTTGCTGATAAGATGGAATTGGCCAGCAGAAGAAAGGCCTAGAAATGTGACTCCAAACCCAACGTGTTTTCCTACTGAATCGTGTAGTAGAAAACGCAGACAGAGCCCACATTAACAGGAAAAACCGCTGGCTTTTCAGTTTCTACTCTTCATTAAGCCATGGTTCCTTCAAGTCTGTCTTTCCTGTAGCTTGAGAAAACAACGAGGAGAGCTGGAAAGATGGAGAATACATGGTGTGTGGCTAAAAACCACAATACGCAAGGAAAAGGTTCCACCCCTTGCTTACTCACAATGCTGCTTCCGTATCTTCCCTCTTGTCAGAGACCTTTCGGGAAAAGCCTGTGATGGATGAGTGGGGTGGGAAGTAATGAAATGGCTGGGCCTTCCTTTCCCTCTAGGAGGAAGGCCAACATCCTTAGCATGAGCTAGGTCCTTCATGGTCTATCTCTGAAAACTCGTGTTGCCTCATGCTTCTCCCTCAACCTCTGAGCTCTAATCACACAAGCCTTCTTTCAGTTCCTCAAATCAGCAGGCTCCACCGCCTGAGATGTCTGAACTCCTACTCGCTCCTCACAGCTCAGTGAATTAGCACTTCCTCAGGAATGCTTTCTCCAACCCTCTGTCTAGGCCAGGTTCCTGTGTTTTAATGCCTTTAAGACAATACTCTTCTTTAAAAACACTCTGTCCATCTCCCTTAATAGAACACAAACTTCCTGAGAGCAGGCTGCTTGGCTGACTTTGGTCCCCTCCACTGAATGTCTGGTCACTGATTGTGGTAGGCTCCCAACTGATAATATTTATTGAATAACTGAGTAAACATTTCCTTCTACAAAAAGAAGGTTCATCCCCCAATTGTGGACACAGAGGAGTCAGAGTTTAAATTATCTAGTTGGGGCAAATTGAACATTGTTATTCATTATTTTAAAGCAGATCAAGACAGAAAACACATATAGAAATAAAAAATACATATTGTAGAAAACATATCTTTTATATACTTTGTTAAGCTAAATAACCCAAGAAGTTTGATTCCAAATTCCAGGAAAGTGTACTGATTCAAATTGAGCTGTGATGACAGTGATGGCAATGACGATGAGGATGAGATGATTAAAGCATGACGGAGACTAGCTAGACACCCATAAAAGCATGTCCTTTTTTTTGGAGTGTAGTTCCATTTTCAAGCATTCTCTGAAACTACAGCCAAGTCCACAGAATATGAGTACAGACGGAAAACAATGCCACATATGCCAGTTTGGCCCATAACCTCTCCCTTCCACCTCACGAGATCCTTGATGCTGTTTCCTCATCTGCCAGACAAAGAGAGTCTAGCACAGACTCTGAGGAGTGGTGGAGCCAGTGGATGAAATAAACCAAGGCCCCTGATTCCGCAAGTGGAATGCACTTGTCATATATCCATTTAGATTTTGTCAGACAGAAATAAACTATCGTGTTAAGTCACTGAGATCTGAGGGGGCTGTTTGCTACAGCAGTCAGTATTAAGTGCCCAAGCTATTATACAAGGCAAAACATTAAGAAAATTATATATATATTTTTTACAATATCTTTCTTGATAATACGTGAGGTGAGAATGTCATGTTAGATTTGATGAATCAAATCTACCATGGCTTTTCTACCTAGTTAATGGCTCCTTTGTTTCAGCAGTTGTAGATTCTCAGGGCTAGACATGATCTTAGGGCCACTGCACCTAGTTCCTAGCCAAGGCAGAGGGCTTCTGTCATTGCAGGCCACCGACAGCCTCAGCCCAAGACCTTCTAAGGGAGGTCAGAGGACCCCTTGAAACAGCTCTTCTCAGCCTGTTTCAATTGTTTAAAAAGTTTCCCATCTGCTGACCCCCAAATCTTCTCTATGGCTTTTTCCATGAATTTTCTAACACTAAAAGAAATGAGTTTTAAAAAGGTTACATTCTTCTATTTGCCCTTCCCTGCTTTTGAATGAGTCCTGCTAAATATAAATTGGGAGCACGATATGAATGGTGGGGGACAATCACAGAGCCACAGTTAGAGCTATAATTATAGAACACGCCAGAAAGTTTGAGAAAAAACCTAAATTCACTTGTTATGCAGGTAGAACTTGGGGATTGGGAAATTATACTCCCTACAAATGAGCCATTAAGTGTCAGACTTTTATATGATATTTGATTATTAAATGATTTAAAGTAATATATTGCCAATATCTGGGCCTTACTTTTAAGGATCTTGATTTTATTTTTCTGGAGTGAGACCCTGACCAAAAAATGTTTTTTAAAAATGTCCTGGTGATTCTAATGTGCAGCCAGAATCGAAAAACCATGAACTACTTCTCTACCTAGCAACTATTAATGTAATTATCCATATAGGAAAACTATAGGGAATAAAATGTAATATTGATTATAAAGACATCTGTCTAAAACATCCTCTAAAGTCAAGCTGAATCCATTTCTTTAAGAAACAAAAATTACTTTTCTTGTCATGCATTTCACTCGTTATTATCCTCTTTTGGAGGCTGGTGAGAAATGCAGGCCTGGAGGTCTGCTAGAACAAGGACTTATGTCCTGCACAACACCCCCAAAGAAAACTGCACCATGAAGTCACTTTACTACACAGGAGAAGCCCAAAGCCCCTTTCAGACATGGGAAATGGGAACTTCACGAGGGCAGGGACCAGTGTCCCGTGTTGCAGGTTCTTTCCTAACATCCACAATACTGGACCCAGCCCCTAAGGGTCCAAGTTCTCCTTAAAGGTTCTTTGAAAGAATATGGAAACCAGCTGGGTGGGAGATGGGAAACGCTGCCCACCCACCCATATGGGGAAGGGGACAGCTTCCGAGAGTCCCTGGCTATCCTTTGCTAATTAAGAAGCTCATATGTAGCCCTGGCTTGCGTAGCTCAGTGGATTGAGTACGGCCTGCGAACCAAAGTTTCGCAGGTTTGATTCCCAGTCAGGGACTGGGAAGCAACCATGCCTGGGTTGCGGGCCATGGCCCCCAGCAACCACACATTGATCTCTCTCTCTCTCTCTCTCTCTCTATCTCTATCTCTATCTCTATCTATCTCTTCCCCTTCCCTCTCTAAAAATAAATGAATAAAATCTTAAAAAAAAAAAGAAGCAGCTCATATGTCCCCATAGGAACAGGCTGCAAGGGTTGGGCGGTGATTACTCTGGCTTCATTACGTCAGTGAAATGATTGTGTGGAGCCGTCCACTGGGCGTCCGTTTCAGTCGGCACAATGGGAAAAGGAGACGTGACTCTGTTATCCTTACGATCTTCCTTCTAGATCTCCAAATTAAACAACACCAACACCAACACCAACACTTCTCTGTGCTTCTGACTGCTGCCTGCCAGCCCTGTGAAGCTAACAGCCACCACAGCTGGGCTCCCTGTGATGTGGGCCAGTGCCCACCAGAGGGACTAGAAGCACGCTTGCTTGCCATCCACAGCATTGACTTTTCCCCTCTACGAAGCTTCAAGACGCTGCTACTCTATAAAAATATTCCCTCATGCCAAAAAGTGAGGAAGTTTTAGACTAAATGAGGTCTCTTCCCTATCTCATACTGTCCCGGCAGCTGATGCTTGAATACAGTTGCCTCATGTGTCCCAAAGGTCCTATTAGTAGAATGGAGTGACTGAGCAGAGAAACTTGCTTTGATTTTACTGTATTTCTGATCGTACCACAGGCTATGAGTGTGAAAAGGAGGGACAAATTAATCTAATCTCTTCTCACTTGCCCTTTGCTATTTTTCCTCTGCCTTAGAGTTGGCCGGGTGGGTTGTGGACTCCTAGAAGAAACCTTAAGACTTTTAGATGGTTTCCACAGCCCTGTACTGTGTCAGAAAAGGTGGACCTGCTGGAGGAACAGAAGCTCCTCTGAAGAAGAGGGAAAGAGCAATTCTCAAATTCTGCCAGTGCAAAGAGGAATTCTTGTCTCAAGACTGAGTGAGAGGTTTACCAAAACCCTACACAAAAAAAGTAGGACTCACAGCCCTGCTTCTCCTCAGCGGCAGAACTAGGAATGCCTTGCACAATCTGAGATGGAGGCAGTAAGCCTGTGGTAGGAGGGAGGAAGAAGCTCTACTATATGGTGTGCTCCCAAAAGCCATAAATGTTAAACCCTCCTGACTGGAGATGAAACTAGAAAAGCAATTCCCGAAGTGTGAACCATTCCGGGTATTCTATCCTTTCCCTGTGAAACAACATCTTTAAGGGTGTTAAATTGATAACTCCTTTCTACCTTGTCCTAAAAACTCCAAGAATAGGATATACATGATTAGGCTGCACACAGAGTTTGGCTAAGGGAACAGAGCACAGGAAGGTGATGGGAAGAGAGCCTGGCAAAGAGACAGAAGCAGGGTGCTTGGGCTACGCAGACGTCGGGTCGGGTCTGTCTCATCCACAGCTCATTCGTTCAGTACACACTAACACGACATCCACCATGTGGGAGGCACCAGGTTATGGCTGGGGATATACTAGTGTCTTCAATATAATAAAGGGCAGAAACTTTCAAAAAATGGGATCTAGACAAATGAAACCCAAATCCATACTCAAAAGTAATGGGAGCTATGAAGGGAAACACACAGAGTGCTGTGAGCGGCACGTAAGAGCAGGACAGACAGTGTGGAGAAGCGGGGGGGTTGGGGGGGGTGGGGCGGGCTCCATGGAGCATGAGCAGAATCACCTGAGACCTGAAGCGGGGGAAGGTGTTGGCCAGCTAAAGTCCAACAGAGAGTGTTCTAGGCAGAGAAAGATTATGCATAAAAGGCTGTGGGTAGACCACCCCTGGTGTAACTGGAAAACTGAAAGTAACCCAATGTGATTACTGTGTGGAGTGAAGAGATGAAGCTGCAAAGACCCCAAAGGTCTGTCTTTTCCTTACCACTTAGCTGCAGGAGCTCATGCATTCAGTACATCCATCACTTGCTCAAGGCCAATGACAAAAGGTCATGTAAGCAGGTCATACTAAAATATGTTAAGAAGTTTTGCTTTTATAGATGGATTAATGAGGGACAGGGTGCATTGGGAAGAACACTTTGAAGGGTTTTTAAGTGGGAGAGCAACACAGTGAGTTTTGAACTTCGGAAAGGTGATTCATTCTCCATTTAATCCTGTGTTAAAAGGAGAATAATGTTTGTTATATGAAACCGGGAAGGCATTTTGGCAAGTACCTGACCGTAGGTGGCAAAGAGGCCTGAGGGACGGACATGCACTTCTCCCAGATGTAGGACCCTGGTGTGCAGACTGAGGTCATTGGTGAGAGGCGACCGGTGGCCCCTCAGGGGTCCTCCCACTCTGAGGTCTGCACTCCATGCCTGTGGACAGATCATGAGGTGCAGCAAAGGCCAGTGATTAGTTTACCTGCTACCTGTTAGGTTTGGGGGTTGATGGTGGTAATTCTGAATTATTGAGTGGGATTGTTAAATACTTCGGACTTTAGAAGTCATAGAGATCTAAAGCTGAAATTTTTTTCTTTACAGTTTCTCTATTTGGGTCAATTAAGTTGGGCAAACCAATGAAAAGCACTGTAGGTCACTAGAATAAGAACAACTGTCCATGGTAGATGCTAACTTTTCAAATATATACATCGACTCATTTAAAAATCAAATTGGCGGAGAAGGATATAAAGTGAAAAGTAAAACTCTTCCTCAGAAGTAATCACCCAAAAGTTAGCTTTTCCTACAATTTTTCTCTGCCTATGCACATGTTTCCCTGTGTTTGTGTGTGTGGAGGATGCATGCACATGTATACATACATTCACACGTAAGCACTCATTTTCAAAGTTTACCTTCATGTGCACATGAAATTTTTTATGTACTGTTATGTACCTTGTTTTTTCCTAAACTAATTTTTCTTGGGTAGCTTTTATAACACATATAAATTTACCTTATTTTTCTAGTAGCCTCTATATTAATGGATGAATATGCCACATCTTATTTATTTTGTCATTTTATTTAACTAGTCTCTTTACACTATTCAAACAATGCCACAGTGTGGATTCTTTTTTTTTAAAGATTTTATTTATTTATTTTTAGAGAGAGAAGGGGGGAGAGAGAGAGAGAGAGACATCAATGTGTGGTTGCTGGGGTCCATGGCCTGCAACCTAGGCATGTGCCCTGACTGGGAATCGAACCTGAGATACCTGGTTCACAGCCTGCGCTCAGTCCACTGAGCTACGCCAGCCAGGGCACAGTGTGGATTCTTGAACAGGCATTGTTGTGCCGTTGTATAATTTATCAAAAGGAACATTACTGTTTGAAATTAAATTAGTGTCAAAACATGTGTACAATTAAATTTTTAAAAGATAGTACTAAATTGTGTTTCCAAAGGTTGTGTCAATTTGTACCCCAATCAAAGGCACATGAGAATACTCCATGTCCCCCACACTTCTGTCCAAACCAGGTGTCACAGCCGGCCTGATAAGGGAGAACTGGTATTTTAAACTGCATTTCTTTCAATAAAATTAAGTTGAACATCTTTTCATAGGTTTATTAGCTATTTTCATTGCCTCTTCTAGGAATTCCAGGTTGATGTCTTAACTCTTTTTGTCTAATTGGTTAGCATTTAAAAATTAATTTTCGTGAGATCTTTGTATGTAATGAGAATTTTGGCTCTACTGTTTATTGTTTCTGTTCATGTGAACAAGCCACCAAGCCTGTTTGGGATGTGTAAGGAGTAGGTGCACTGATGGCTCAGAAAGCGCGTTGAAAACTGTGAAGCA
The DNA here is from genome assembly GCF_004126475.2 of Phyllostomus discolor. NCBI lineage: Eukaryota > Metazoa > Chordata > Mammalia > Chiroptera > Phyllostomidae > Phyllostomus > Phyllostomus discolor. The sequence continues at coordinate 48,126,210 of NC_040904.2, read as the reverse complement.
CCGCATAGACATAAGTCTTATACTTCAAGGAAATGCTACACTGGAGTGTTTCCAATCACCGCACAGGCAAAATCTAGCCACACAGTGGGGCAGGAGAGGTGTTTACTGCTATATAAAAAAAGACCCTTTGAAGGGATCCTGGGTAGCTCTTTGTGAATTAAATGGGCAGGAGCAGCCCCCTAGTCACTGGGGTCAAGTGAACCCTGCTTTCATAATTTCCAGTTCAACGTGTTTTCCACTAAGCCAGACATGTTATAATAACGGTTAAAAAACAAAACAAAAAAAACTCCGACTCACGACAGATGAGGTAACATATTAGGTTGAAATAACAACTGAGGTTACAGGGACCACAGACTGGGAGGATCGGGAAGGTCCTCCTGCCACGAGCCAGCCAGCAGAGGAGCAGCCACACACACTGAGAAGGACTCGCAAGATTGGTGATGCAACACTTACAGTCTGCAAGGGCTAGACCCTGATTCATTCTGGTCTATACAATGCAGCAGACAGTACAAGAAAGCAAGCGAAAAGAGTACTGGCAAGGTTCAGAGGAAATGACTAAAAGGTTGGAAATCAGGGGCTGTGCAGCAGGGTCATAAAAACTGGGATCATTTATCCAGTACATGAGCATTTACCCCAGAGCCACCCCTTCAGTACTTATGCATATGGCTCTGCAGCCAGTGATCTCATCTTGGTTCGATTCAGCATAATCCATCAGTCAAGAAACATTTATTGAGTGCTTTCTATGGCACGCAGTGAGGAACAAGATATCATCCTTGCCCTTAGGGAGAGTTTACAGCTAATGGGGTACATGAGAAATAAATAGGTAATTTAAAAGCAATCTCCTAAGTGGTATGATAGGGGAGAAGCAGAAGATGCTATCACAGAACCCTGGGAGGATAGGTGCAAGACTCACACTCACTCTTGAGGGAAGTGCTGTCTAAATTGAGGCTGGAGGAGGAGAGTTCTTGGCTGCATGAAGGCGGTGGGAGTGAGCAAGTCTCACATCCCAAGAAGGGAAAGTATTTTCCCAGCCCCAGAGGTAAGCGACAACCTCCCCATTTTGGAAGCAGGTGTGTATATATGTGCGCACATGGGCACACACATGTGTGAGTGTGGGCAGAGGCTTTTTATATGTCAGTCTGAGGGCAATATGGTCACCGAGGGATTTCCAAGGACTTGCTATATAAATACAGGTAGATACAAAGGAGGCAAAGGATTACATCAGAGTTTGGTGAGTGAGTGGTAGGAGAAGAGAGGGAAAGAAGGTCAGCACTCCAGGACAACTCCCATGCCTTTGCTCAGGAGGTGCCATTCACTGAGCGGGAACACGGGCAGGAGAAGGTCTGAAAGGAAGAACTGTGGGCTCGGTTTTGGAAGTGTGGAATCTGTGGGCCAATGAGCCCATTTATGAAGACTGGCTGGTAAACAGATAGAGACACAGCCTGAAGCTCAGAGAGAAACCTCAGCCGCAGGTCTCTGCCATGGAGCTTCAGCACACAGATGGTATCTGCAGTCACGGGAGTAGACGAAATCATTCGGGAGAGTGTATGCAGAGTGAGGCCACAAAAGGGATTAGGGTAGAGCTCAGAAAAATACAGGGTGTAAGGAATAAAGAGAAAAAAGGGATTCTGTTTAAGAAAATAAAACAAAACAGTCGGAGTTGTGAGTAAAGAGGCAGGAGGAAAGCCCAGGAGTGCATGGTGTCACAGGAGCCAAATGAAGACACCATTTCGAGAAGACAGTGTCAACAGCTTTAAATGTTGCAGAGGCCTCAAGGAAGATATGGGCTGAAAAGCCCGCAGTGCATTTAGCACCAAAGAGGCCAGAGGTGGTGCTGAGGAGTGCATGTAAGTGGAGAGGCGAGGACAGAAGCAGGACCGCAGGGAGCGAGTTGTGAGCAGGAGGTGAGAGAGCAGAGAGAACAAAGCATATGAGTGTATGCACATGTGTACATGCATGTACAAGCAGGCACACACATACTTAGATCCAGGCAATTTTATTACATGCATAGATCACGTGTCCACTACTATGGCCAAGATACAGAAGAGTTTAAGGGCATCCCTCCTGATGCCCTTTAATAACCACATCCACTCCCACCTGTTCTCAGCCCCTGCCCCCTCCCCTCTGCCCTAACCCCGACAACTACTCATCTGCTCTCCATTTCTATAATGTCATTTCAAGAATGTTATATAAATGGAATGATACCATATGTAAGCTCTTGGGAATGGCTTTTGCCACACAGCATAATTCTTGAGATTCATCCAACTTGTTGTGTGTATCAAACATTCATTCCTTTTTATTGCTGAATACTAGCTGAGGGGAAGAACATACCACAATCTAGTCAGTCACCTGTTTAAGGACATCTGGGTCACTTCTAATTTGGGGCTATATACAAATATACAAGCTATGAACAGATTTTTGAGTGAACGTGTCTTCATTTCTCTGGGATAAATGCCCAGGAGTTAATCGCTGGGTCATATGGTAGCTGCAGGTTGAGTTTTTAAAGACCCTCCCAAACTGCTTTCCAGTCTAGCTGTACCATTTTACATTTCCTCCACCAAAGTACGATCCCGTTTCTCCATACCGTTTCCAGCACTGAGATTCAACATCATTAGCCATTAGGGAGATAAACAATAAAAATATAAAATATCTCTATATGTCTGTCAGAATGGCTAAAATAATAAATAGTAACAACACCTTCAAAGTCCCTATGAGAGACATGTTAGCACATTGATGGTACTTAAATGCTTGGGAGGAAATGAGAGTGAGTAAAGAGAGAACCGAAGGAAAAAAAGTAGCTTAGAAAAACCCAGAAAGTTTCGGGGTCATCAAAGACGGCACAAAACAACAAATGGAAGTGAGAATTAGATTAAATAGAAAATCAGAAGGCTGAAGAGCCCAAGAAATTTGGGGGGGAGCTTTGTAGGATGACATGACCATCCCATGCTGAGATATCAGGTCAAACGAACACTGATATTGACCAAGGGTTTCGGCCACATCGGCGTCACAGGTCGCAGATGCCCTCAGCCAGGGTAGCTGGGGCAGGGGTGGCGTGAGCGGGGCCAGGCAGACGGGACGACAGACAGAATGTGAGGTGAGGAAATGGAGGCAGCACGTGTAATAAACAACTTTCTAGAGTCTAGCAGGACAGAGAAGAGAAAACAACAGCTCGAGAGCTGTGCAGTCCATGGGAGGCAAACGCAGGTCATGCTAGGACACAACGGCTGAGAAGCGGCTAGTCAAGAGGGGAAGTGGGGGAAGGTGCGGGATGAAGAACAATGGGGTCAGCACGCAGCACTCAGGGTTCCCCCTGAGAGGGTGGAGGGATGGGGTCAGCACACAGGTATAGATCAATCAGCATTTGATAATCTGACAAACTTTGCTGCTACTGGAACAGAAGGATCAGAGGGGACAGACAGATTTGATGGCAGAAGCTGGAGAAGTATCTTTTAGTGGCTTCCATTTTTACTATGAAGAATGAGGCAGGCGTCCCTTGAGGAGAAAGGAGGGGGGTTGGGGGACAGTCTGAAATCAGGATAGAGTGGAGAATGGAGGTAACAGTTGAGAGCAGAGTGTAAGAATAGAGGCCATGAGGGGGGTCAGGGCTGGTTACAGTTTATAACGATATTAATATGCTTGGCTGGGTCTTTTCTCCTGCAACATTCAGCTGTTTTGATGAGCAAAAGGCAAATGGTTGGGTTTATTCAGATTGCCATATTGCCAGGAGAGAAAGGGAAAGGACTGAGGGGAGGAATTATAATATAAATTCTCATATTTATAGCTTATTTGTCAGAAAAGGTATGACAGTAAGAGACTTCAGGGTGAATCTCAGTAATATGAGGCAGGCACTGCGATTGGCATTTAACCTACATGAACTCGTCCGATCTTCCCAGTAGTTGCACAAGACAAGTACTATCAACCTCCTTTTATAGAGCACAAACTCTTGTTTTGGAGGACTGAAGAACCTTGACCCCTGTCACAAAGTATAAAGTGGTTCACATCAGTGTTTCTTTGAGTCAAAGCCTCAGTTCTATGCAATGCCTTGCATCCTTCAGGTACACGGAAATGGAGCCAAGTGGCCAGTTTCCTGAATGTCATGAGACACAGTTTAGATTTTTGCATCTTGATATTTCTGGATATGAATTTGCAATTGCAGGTAAAGCTATGTACCCTTTCATTGCAAAATGCATTGACTAGTATTACCGTTATTTCCACCTAGGGCACATGAATAACTACGTTACTCGCGAGGAGATAGTATATAGCATGTGGGCTGTCCATGCAAGCTTGCCAGGGGTTCATGTACAGACTTCAGGTCCTTCTCTTGTGTTCCTCTTCTGGGTTAGAAAGACTAATGGAGGTACTTTCTCCACTCCCTTACCCTTGACAAGAGTCCTGTCCATCACATCTCTGTTGAGTGGTCAGTCTAGCATCTGTCCACTTCCTTTCTCTGGCCGGATGTTCTTGTTTCCCATGATGCATCCAATCTGTTTATATATCTTGTAAGTGTCCACCTTCCCTTTAATGCTGAGAGCTGAGTATGTTTCACAAATGGCACTAGCCACTGTCCCAAAAAGTTTTATTTCCTATTCATAAAACACTTATAAATATTGTTATAGACATTTTACATAATGAAAAAAAAAACTGGAAACCTTGTTTACCTCTCCCAGTGGGTTCTGCCCAATAAATGAATACACACAGGGCCAGTCTGACTGCCCTTTCATCCAAAAGTTACTCAGTGCTGTCATTCTGGGTCCAAGAGGCATGCTTTAAACACTACGTGAAAAGGGGATTGCTCAACTCCTTTGAAAGTGGAACCCATTGCCTAACAGCTGAAAGTGTCTCCTCCATTACTGGAATTGGCTGCCCAGTCCTGGGATTACTGGAAAGGAATGTTTTGACTGAGACATTTAAATAAAATGCAAATTTTTAGGAGCATTCTGAAAGGAACTGTGGGCTTCACTGGGTAAGGACGTAGGTGCAGGAAAAAAAAAGGTGTGATGAGAAAGTGGGGGAGCAATACTGGGGTGGGATGGGTGTGGAGGGATGGTGGTGAGGTCAGAGAGGCAGTGAGGAGGAGGTTTTTTCACTAGAAGGGAGAAACAAATAGAAGCCTTGGACTTTTACTGAAAGTCCAAACTGAGCAGAAGCTTGGGTTTTTGTAGGACTGTTTCCAATTGGCTAGAGAACCTCACTGGAGCCTTGGAGCCCCAAGTCTGAGCCCTTTCCCTGACTCCATAGCTGATTTCACTGGGGAATGTCACTCTGTTCACTGAACATCATTTCTATCACTTGTGTTTATGGGTTTGGATACAAAACAACCCTCCTGCTGGGAACCCTTCAAAAGGTCTTACTTGTTGCCTCAGTCCTGGCCCTCAGCAACCACTCTTTCTCACAATTACTGCAGATTTATTCCGATAGAGAACCTGCCACACTCTAAAGAAAAGCTGCTCTAACAGCTCTAGAAAACCCATAGGATTACTTTCAAATTTACCAGGAGCCCTTGAATTCGAATAACACCTCTGACAAGGGTACAAAACTCAAAGCACTCTCTCCCCCCCGAAAACCATTCACAAACGTACCCTATTCAGGCAGAAACCAAAGAGGCGACAGGAAACTGAGTTACAGATGCTTTAGTCTAAATGACAGGTTAGAACCACAACGCCTTGCTTTCAAAGTCTCTGACCAGCCCTGTGTTCTTGGGCAACTCCCTTAAGCCCTCCTAGCCTTGCTTTCTTCATATTAAAAGCAAAAACAAACAAAAACAAAAACCCTGCACACCAAGCTCAAATTTAGGCTGGAAATGTTTTACAAACTTACAAACTAGAGAGTATTAAAGTTATCATTATTATTATTCCTTAATTCAACAATTAGTGGACATGACCTATACAAAGACAGTGCTAAGAACTAAAGGTACAAAGAAATGAGTAAGTTATTTCTGGATGGCAATGAAATATATAGTTTAATATAAGTGAGAAAATGATAAATGTCATAAATCTCATTTCACTGCTGCTTACAATAGATTGAAGAGAGCTAGATCTAATATGCAAACTTACTAGAATTAGGGATTGTGTTATAAAATTTTCCTTCAACTTTAAAACATGCAACATAATTCAGAATCTTCTTGGGTTTTATTTGTTTGTAATTTGTCTTTTAAATGAAGTTCTACATGTTCCAGAAGGTCAATTTTTTCATTTAAGGCAATCAAAATGCTAAGCGTTACACCAGAAGAATGACAGTAACACACGGGACAGATCCAGAAGAAAGTGGTCAAGAGGGCAGGAGGCCTTGGTGTCAGGACAGGACAAAGGAACTACAGCCAGGACAAGGGAAGATTCAGGTGGGCTGGAGAATTTTCTTTAAGTAACTAGAAGGCTTCGAAGTGGAAGACGTAGTTGCTGTCTTCTCAGTGGACCCTGCTGAGTAGATATTGTAAGGAAACAGACTTCTGTCCAAAATCAGAAGTGACTTTATAACCTTTAGAGAATTCAACAAAGAAAAAAGGCTTCCTTGAGAGCTAGTCAATTTCCCGTCACTAGAACTACCTCACTTAAAAGAATATAATGGCAAATCCATTGTAAAATGATCTTGCAAACCCCATTGCAATAAGACTCCTTTTGAAGTGAGTAAGCACCCCTCTGTTTGTTTCTTTTATAAAGTGGTCACTTGGCTAACTCGCCCAAAATGAAAGTAGATCTCCATATGCCAAGTCCCGCCCATAGACAGAGCACCAAAGGGCACACTTGATGAGTTTGAAGGGGCCTTTCCTGTGACCAGCGAGCCTCTGCCATCACCAGATCGCTGCGCTCCAGCCCACGTCTGATCCACGAGCCTTCCCGATCCTCTGCTGTCAGTCGTGCAAAATGAAGTAATTCACTATCCATCATAAAGTCAGCTTTACAATCCAGTTTCACTTGCCAAGGGACTACGTCTACAATATACATACACTTTCTCCAACATCCTTATTTCTTGAAGACGTTATCACTGGGTACTTTTTCAGAAGGGGAGGTGGCAAATTACTTCAAACTGCATGAATTTCTATTAAGTGCAATAACATTCTTCAGTTTCTAAAGGGCATCTTTTTTTTTTAAGTTGTCATTTGAATTCAAACTCTTTAGAAAACATGCATAATAATCTTAATGATCCCTTTGAGCAGTTTAAATTCAAATTGTGGAGCATTTGAAATGCCATGCTGGCAGCACTTTCCATAAATTGCTCCCAAATTCAATACACCCCTACACACACACACACTCTCTCACACACACATTCATACACACAGCAGCACCACACTCAAAAATCTTTAAATTACTGTTTCTTTTTTTCTTGTTCCACTTAAATTGTTATTTGATTGATAAATTAGTACCAGAGTGTCTACTTATACACTTCCATACTGTTTGTCAAGAGCATAAACTCGTGGTAGACACAGATTATTTTGTGGTACGGATCCTGGCTCTGGCTGTGGGATGAGCCTGTGTTTGAACGCACATGTGGGTGTGTCTTTTGGTGTTTGGTAAGTCAAGTCTGATTTACTCACTTACCTCGCAATTCACTGTGTACACAAGTGTTTTTAGGAAGTTTACTCATTTATGTCCTGACGTGCTCTGCATCCTAGCGTCTCCCGGAGACACTGGGGGCGGAATCCAAAGGGCACTTGGGCTAGAGCAGGGGTGTCGAACTCATTTTCACCGGTGGCCACATCAGCCTCTCAGTTGCCTTCAAAGGGCCGAATGTAATTTTAGTACTGTATACATGTAACTCCTCAACTGTTAAGGAGTTGAAATTACATTCAGCCCTTTGAAGGCAACTGCAAGACTGATGTGGCCCCCGGGGAAAATGAGCTTGACACCCCTGATCTAGAGGGGCTGCTCACCCGAGTCTATCTCTGCAGCTCCTATCTACAGCAGAGCTGGGCTACTTGCATTTGGGGAGTTTCATGATTAGGAAGCTCTCTTACATATATGAGAAAAAAGATCTCATTTTCACTTTATGTGTAGTGTCCTTGAAAATTAAAATTTGTTCACAAAGCTTGTCAATAAGAGCTTGGAAACATTGTAAAAAAATGACCAGATGAAGCAATGCAGAATTCGGGTATTGTGCAGCAGAGTTTCGAGCTTGTGTAATTCACAAATTTAATCTCAACTTTGCTCTGAGGAAAAATTTCCCCATAATTTTGAACATGTGGGTGTTCTTGCCACTGAACTGCACTGAAATCTATCCCCTTCCAATGGAAAACAGTTCGAAAGTTTCATATCACTTACAACATCAATGAAAGAGTAATGATTAGTCACTTGGGGATAATTAGAAAATTTTGTACTGATTAAAGGCTGTTTTGATGTGTTAACAGGCCTTAATGAAAGTTATAATTCAGAGATTTAAGAAGAGAACAGTCAATACCACAAACATTGGGCATCAACTGGTTAAAATACAGTATCATTACTGCGTTGAGTATGGATTTAAAAGCTATCTCACAAAGCTTTATTTTTTCTGGCAGTGATTTTTAAAAAGCTAACTAAAATTTGTGAATTAAACTCTATTATACTCAAGGGACAACAGAATGCCTCTCCAGTGTTCCAGGGATCAGAGGATGAAACATCAGTATTGTTACCAACAAACATTGACTCAATGCTCTAGGAGCGAGAGGGCTGTGTGAGGAGCTTCACGGGAGGCAGGGAGACATGTGACATGGTAGGACACACTGTCTACTTGGAGGCACAGGACTGTGAGATGCTTAGATAATCAGGTACAACATTTGCTCCTCAATCTTGAATGTCTTGCCCTGTCTGACCCTTAAAGACAGTTCCCACATCCACTCTGCATTTTAATATTCTACATGCTGGTCTGTTTGCATGCATATGCCTCTCCAGTGGTGAGCCCCTCAAGGACTGGGGACTGTGCCTCTTCAACCATATACCCCCAGTGCCCACTACACTATTTGAGATGGACAGGTGCTCAGTAAATACTCACTGGATGGATGAATGACTGAAGACCATTGAGGCAGACAACTGAAAAGCAGAGGTAAGAACGCTAGACTCACAGTCAGAAAAGGGATGCCAGAGCCCTGTTTCACTTTGTCGGCTCTATGGGCTACCTTCTCTGTGCCTCCGTTCTCTCATGTTTATCTAGAACAACACCTGCCTGGTGGGATTGTTGGGAACACCAAATGAAAAACAACTATAAAAAAGTACTTTGGGCACATGAATTTAAGTATAAGGTATTATTATGCTAAGTGATTGCTACAGGTGGTAAATGCTGAAGAGATATATAATTAACATAGTTGGAAAACAGGTAGATTATTAAGTGAAGTTGCCTAATACCAATCAACGGTAACTTGGAATTGGGATTCGCTATCCTTTTCTGGAAAGGCCTAATTAATCATTTGCTTCCATGTGAAGGTAATATAAGTATCATAAAACAAAGAGGTTGTTATATGATTTAGGAAATTCACATGACACTCTTTTACCTGGAAAAATCGCATGTTACCAGGCTTCTGTTTACTTGTCTGCAAAAAGAGGGGCCTGGGTTAGAGCATCTCAAGGCCCTTTCCAGATTCAATGGCATCAATATTGACTTCCACTCAACTCTACCAGCAAAAAGGATTTAATCTGTCTAGAAGTAAAGTACTGCTTTTTTTTGTGTGTGTAGCTTTTAAATATCCACCTTCTTCGTAAAGGAAGGACAGCAGTCAGCATGGCTTTTCCTCTGCTTGTTATTTCTTGTGGTCCCCAGACAAAGGAATTTGGCGTTTGTAATAAATTCCATTAAGTTGCCAGAGGAAGGTGATGAGTCCAAGACTATCTGTTGCATGTGCAGGATAACCTATGAACCTCATATTTTTAACCTCTTCCACCCCCAAATTTTCTGCAGAATAATACACACATATAAGAATGCTCAATAAATCCTTCACTACCAGCAGGCTGATTTCTTTTTTTTAATCCTAGAAATTTGTAAAAGAGTTCAACATGGACAATAAATGTTTTTCCTTCTCCTAGCCATGCCCCCAATTCCCCTGTCAAATCCTGCTTCACTTTCAAGGCCTGGCTCAAAGGCTGCATCATCACCCGGGAGTCCTCTGAGGTTGCTGGTCCCTTCCTCTCCCTGGCCTTTCCTCAGTGCTCTCGCCACTGCTGCCTAATCTCTCTCAGGGACAGATTTTGCCTTGTATTACAGTGGTTTGCAATGTGTGGTGCTTCTCATTCATCTAAGGGCTTTGTAAAACCATGGGCTGAGTTTCAATCTGCTCTGTGTCTCTCATAGCCTTGAATTCAGTCCCTTGTACACAGAAGTTACTCACTCAATCACTCTTACACTCAGCAAATGGTTTACTCTCCAGTGAAAAATATTCAAGAGATACAAGTTTAAATGGTCACTTTTCCCAAGGCAATGGAGACAGTAATCACCTCTGCTTCCTGGATCCTCCTCTTTAAGAATTCAGAAACACCCTTGAGCAAAATCTGACAGTGCGTTTCACAAAAACAACCTTCTTCCTTTTATTTTACTTTGAACTTAATTAATTGTACTGCTTAACCTGCCACCTCTTAATTACATTGGCAAGTTGATGAGGCTTATTGATCCGTGCATGAGGAGTTAATTCCAAAAGAGACTTTTGAAAACAAGCACTTTATGGGAGAACACATCGTTATTCCAGCTTTGCTGGAATGACCTGCAGACGCTGCCCGGCCAGACTCAGACCAGTCTGGCTTCCTGCCACTTGTGCCAATTTCCTGATGATCTAATAGGAATGCACAACAACCCTCTAAAGAACCAAGCCGTTCTCTTTTCTCTGGTCTTAAAAATGAGGCAAGACCTAGTGGGTAAACATGTATCCTTAAAGGAAAATGTAGTAGGGCCGTACAATGGTTTTAAACATGAATAGGGCTTTACTGATGAGCAAACTTCTTTAAAACCCACAGGATGATCAATACACACGTGTTAAATACTTAAATGCATAGCTTCTATACCTAGAAACATAGAATATTCTGATCACTGCTTTATCGATCAATGCCAATGATACGTTCACAGACCTATGGCCAAAAGGTGTAATTCATTGCTATGGACTAAATTGTGCTCTCACCTCCCAGATTCATGTCAAAACCCTAAGCCCCAATGTGATGGTATTTGCAGATGGGGTCTTTGGGAGGCAATTAAGTGTATGTGAGTTTGTGATGGTGGGACCCTTGTGATGGGATTAGTGCTCTCATAAGAGAACTACTAAAGAGCCCGCTATCTCCCTTTTCCCCCGTCATGTGAAGACACAGTGAGAAGGTGACCTCTGCAAGTCAGAAAGGGAGCTCTCATCAGAAATCCAGCATGTTGACATCTATATTTTAGACTTTCAGACTCCAGAACTATGAGGAATATTTTTTATTGTTTCAGTCGCTCAACCTATGGTATTTTGCTATAGCAGCTTGAGCTGATGAATACATTCATTTTTAAAAAACAAGGTACTACATACTCTCCAGGGTGAGAGGTATTGCTCTGGGTACTACTTTAAGAGATATGCAGCAAGGTCTGTGGTTGAATAGGGAAAAGACTCACAAAGACCAACAGAAAAAGCGAGCTTGTGCCTAAGGAGCTCCATAGTCCATGTACACAAGGGTGACTGCTTGCCAGTGTAAGGTGGAGAGACTACTGGGTAAAAACAAAGGTGAAAGATGAAACAAAGGTATAGACTAAAGCTCTGGGGACACACAGGATGGCGTGCTTGTTTTCGGTGAGAAGAGTATCCTGAAGGATTCTCAAGAGTGGAAAGGTCTTGCTGATTAAAAAAAAGTCCTATCAGATGACAGGCCATCTGTTAGTTTGAATCTATTTAAGAGAAAGGTAGAGGCTAAGATTTAGAGTGCAAGAGCTCAACATTCTGCTCTAATACTGCACTAATTCCTCATTTTCCAAAGTCCTTGCTTTTCTAAAGCTTGATTTTATTACTCTGTAAAAGGGATAGTGAGAGTTCCCACTCATCTGTCAGGAGTGGGGAAATAATTAATGTGTGGCCTTAGGAGAAAAAAAGACTTACCACGTGACCCACTGGTGCAGGTCACTTCCTCTATGGTGACATTGCTTGTGAAGTTCTCCCTTTCTGCCCAATACCCCTGTTCCTTTCCTCCAGTTCTGTCCTCTGAGGCCCCGACATTTTTAGCAATACCATGTGAAAAACCGTCTGCATATTTATTGTGATTTATAACAAAATTCAAAGTCTTTGCCTAAACTAGATTAAAAATATAAATTTTCACTTTTTATGTATGAAATTTTTAGCTTTATTTTAACTAATGTATCCCAATGGTTTTATTAATATAAATTGCCTGAAATATCTTTTAACATTATTAAAGAGTTCATAAAATAAAAATAACTTCTGTGGAAGGTATTTACTATCTTTTCAAAAATATATTTGATATGACCTAAAACCTCACTACATACGTGTGTTTGTGATTTTCAGATTGCTTAAAGAGTTCTCAGCGCACCCGTTCAACTGTGCATCCCCCTGCCCCACAAGTCTTTTCCCCTCTCTTGGCATCCTATTTACCCATATTGTAAATATAGAAGACTGAATTATCAAATAATATTTTAGTTGAAAACTAAAGAAATATTTTTGAAGACCTACGATGTACCTTGCTTGCCACTATGAAGTGTTCAGAAAGAGCACCACCTCTCTGCGTGATAACGCCAATGCCTGCTGGCCTCCCCAGACTCTGCAGGCAGGTGAGCAAAAGACAGACCCAGGAAGCCTATTTTCTCTTGAAGCCTGGCTGTGGAAGGGAATTACCATGTCCCATTCAAACTCATCAGAACATCAGAGAACTCCTACTCAAACTCCCCAGCAATTTTCATCTCTAAGTCAGATCTCTGTGTTTGACCTTGAATGTTACAGCTCTAAGGATAATTCTACAGCTGGAAGCTAGACAGCTGGCTTCAACCTTTTATATTTACATCTTAGCAATGACTGCTCTTAGCCTCCTGGAGCCAAGTTTTATTTGCTTCCTGTACACACGTAAGAGTCCCAGATCCAAGGTACATCTAAGGGCAAAGAGTCAAAGACTGTTTTAGGAGACACTGGAATCTACAGAGAAATGGGGTTTCCCTCCAACCTTCCCTGCCTCACTCCCCATAAATATCAAAGCAGCAGAGGCTCACCTATTGTGATAAGAACTACAGAAAAATAAAAATGAATAAAATGTGCCACCCTCCTATCCCAACCCAAACCACACACTTTCTAAGAGTTTCAAATTAGTAAGAATAACTCAAACTATAATGCTAGTCGTAGAGGGTTGCATCCTATGAGAGGAGAAACAAAAACTTTGCGTGCTCGAGAAAGGCTACATCTATTTGCTGAAGTTCCAGGAAAGCTTTAGGACTGGCTGATCCATCAAAAGATGGAGAAGGGAAGAAGCACAAAAGATCAAGACGGGGAGGCAGTAACCTAGGGCACAGACAGAGATACCTGAAGGTATTAATGTCTAGGACAAGAGAGTGCCGTCTGGCCAAGTTTGGCAAAATGAATGTGCAGGAGAGAGATGGGAAATAAAAGTGAAGTATTTGGAAACTTCTTCCATAAGCTGAGTTGGAAGGAGAGAGACGTGGATATCAAGCCTGAGCGCGCACAAGAAACCTCCCCAAGAATCTCATGAAAGATATAAATTTCCTGGCTCCTTGTGCCTAAGTTCTGGGAGTGGCCCAGAATTCCACTTTTTAAATGAGGACTTCAGGACCATTCCAAAGCAGGTGACCTCCTATTGGTTTTGGGGAAAGCAAGCCTCCGGAGTCTCATGAATTGCTGCTGCCCCTCAGACTCCAAGCTCTGAAACCAATGTGCAGGTAACATTCCGGAGATGGAAACAATGACTAATAACTACCCTTTGGTGATTCAAGTTCAGCAAAATTCTCCTTTGCAGATTTTGTATGTATGTCCCTGGGGCATGACCCTGTGCAGCTACTTACTGCTTAAAGCCCACGCACTTTGATGTTTTGCTCAGCCCTGTCAGTCTCTTGGAACCCTCATTTAGCCACAAAGGTATGAAATACTACTTTCATTCTATTTGTGGAGAAATTTAAGCTAAAAGAACAGAGATGAATGCGGAATAGTAGCTGGTCAAGCTGGGAGACAACCAGGTCTAATTTTAAGTTCCACATTCTTTTAAAAAAATCATCTGCTGCCTCATAGCAGGCCCTAAATTGAATACCTTAATTAGTACTCTTCAACTTATTTTCAGGTTTATTTTAAAGATCAATTTTAAAGCACAATCATTGACACACACACTCTCTTTCTCTCTCACATACACACACACACACACACATACTCCTCTCTGCTGCCCCAAATCTTTAAATGATGTAAAGCTACAGATGTTTTTTCTTTCTGAGGGTCCAGAGCAGTTCAGAAGACCCCACTAACACAGATTCCATGCTGTAGCTGGAAAATTATCATTCCTTTATCCTTAAAGAGATATAAGATAAATATGAAAGAAAATGAAGAACAGACGTCTTCCCTATTTTCTTTCCGTCCTTTTATCTCCGGAGTAGGAAGTTTACTGAACCACTGCCAACAATTCACTCAGCCTAATGAAGTGTATAAGTGAAGGATTAAATAATCTTAAACCATTATTCCTGTGGCCTGATGCTGACATTCATCCAAACTCTGGCAAACACTGAGTGGTGAGTTCATGCTTGATTTAAAAATAAACAAACTAGGGCAGTGGGAAGGTTCTAGCATAAAGTTTCAGAGGCATTATTAACCTGGAAATCTGAGACTCTCCATCTTGGTTGGGGTTGAAGCAAACACCGTCCTGTTTCTACACTCTCCAAGCAAAAATGTATGAAATCCGACATTTGCTAAGGATGTTTTTCTGGAGCCTGGAGCCACACATGGTTAAACCTCTTCATGTCAATCCCCAAGAAAGCAGTTTGAAGGTATCATCAAGGTTTATGGTTTCTATTCCTGCCTCTGCCATCAATAAACCATAGAACCTCAGGCTAATCAGGCTGCCTTCTTGGGCTTTGGGTTTTCTCAGCTGTGAATGACATTTCTGAATTTCTCAGGTTTCTCTTATACCTTAAAAAAATTCTAATTCTGTGACAACAGAAATTAATGCAGTTTGGGATTGGAACTGGAGGAAAAGATTGTGTTTAGTCAGGTCTCTCTCTTGTTCTGTGTGTGAGTCACCGTCTTCACCGAGGGCCACCTTGGAGCCTGCAGGGGCGGGGTGAGCAGTAACTCAGATCGGCTGGGGGCTATTTGCGGAAAAGGGCGAAATAAAAAACATTAGCCAAGGACAGTGCAGTAGCTATTCTTCCCCCACAGAAAGCCTTGCTGTTGGATAATTATAGGGTGCTAATGTGAATGCCTGTGGAAGTGAAAGGTGCCTTCCAAAGCACATTCAATCCCCAAATCGTTTTGCTCATGAGTTAATCATCCCTGTAAAATTTTATAGCAGTCTTCACTTAGATCACTTACGCTCTTGAAGATTTACCTAAGTATTTTCTACTTTTTGCTAATTCTGCGTGAGGTTTTTTCTCATGTTACATCTTCTAAACCTAAATTTGTATTTTGTCAGCTCACTAAACTTTTGTTATTCTACTACTCTAGAGTTTTTTCCTCAGATATTCAACAGGGATAATTATATCATCTGTATATATTTATATACCTTAATCTTACAGTATTGAGTGAAAATTTTCAGGAAAAAAAGGTATATGCCATTTAAAATAAAAAATTATATGTAAACAGCACTATATATTTTTAGAGATTAGTAGTAAAAATATAATAAAATACATAGATAAAATTTAAACTGTCATAATGGCTACCCCTATACAGAAATTTTGAGAATGATGTTAAGAATAAGAACTTAGAGGATTTCATCTGCATTGTTAATGTTTTATTTCTTAAATAATGGATACATGAATTTAATCCTATTATGTTTTATATTAGGATCTGTGTTAGAAATATTATATAATAAATTACAATGTACATATCAAAGGAAAAGTTTATTATAAAATATATATGACTTTTGTTTCCCAATTTCCAGTAGAAAGGTTAGAATGTTAAGAACAATATTAATATAATTGCAGTGATTCTGTGTATAACTAGGGAGATTTAGGAAGAAGGTTGGCCATTAGTTTATTTTACCCTATTAAACATATATATGTTACCCTCTATTTTACTTACATTTTTTTTTTGCATTATTGCAAATTTTTAAACAAGAATCTGTGATAAATTTCAAATACCCTGTTGGCATCTATCTACCTAGTACTATCTAGTTAAAGATAACTATGTAGTTTTTAAAAGTTTGATAAATCATTACAATCGACTATGTTACAAATTCCTAATATTGTCCTAACATCACATCATGGAATAACCTGGGATGTTTCATTACATGATATGTGATTTGCTAACACTTCCTCTAGATTTCCTGCTTTGGTGAAAGGTTAGCATAGTTATCTTTTGTGGCGACCTTAGATCAGACTACTTTTATGAAATGATTTGGGAAGCTTATCTTTTCTTGGCTAGACCTTGAAAGTGGAAACCACACAGGAATTAGTTCTTTAAAATATGAAAAATCTTGTTAATGAAATTTCTGGGCTCTCTCTCAGTTAGTAGCTCTACATTTCATTCATGCTTTGGAGGTTATTAAAGTTTTCTTCTCCTGTATTTTAGATTTGTACATAAAATACCCTCTGTTATATTAAACTGTAAGTGTAATAATTTTAAAATGTCTTCTATACCTATGCTAAGAACTTACTTTTCATTCCTAATTTTCTCTAATTTCTGTTCCTTTCTTCCTTAACTTCACTGGATGTTTACTTCATTGCTCTTTGCAAAAAATCATCTCCTGTACCTAAAAATTCTAGTGTTTTCCAATTTATCAATAACTGCCTTTATTTAACTACTTCCTATTTCCTTTAAGTTGATTTTGTTGTCCTTTTCATTTTGTGAAATTCATTATGTTTGCACCCTTTATTGTTGTAAGTAACGATCCTAACTTTGCTCAGAATTTGACTTGGGCGGCATTTCCTTCTCACAGTCATTTGGTGTTATCATCATCACTGCTTCTAAGAATTTTTCACCCCAAGAGTGTGTTTACTTGTTTATCCTCTTATAGATTTCTTGTCTTCCTATACTGACTATAATGAGCAATTCTGTTAGCCAAAGGAGCCACTGCCTGTCTACTTTCCCCTTTTAAACTGTGATATGATGTTTTTTCTAAATCATCTGTAGAGATTTAGAAGGAAGATTTAATCTTTTTGGTCATGTAGATCAAATCAATCATATTATTCAACTTCTATAATTGGTTTGTCAAGGACTACAAGAAATATGTTAAAATTTTATAAAGAATCTGGTTTTACCATTTTCATCTCATACTTCATCAGTTTTTTGTATTATAAATTTCAGTGCAATGATATTTAATAAAGAAAAACTCAAGACTGTTCTTCAGGAACTGTGACACTTATAATAAAATAATGTTCCCTGGCCTATTTGATAGTTTTGTCTTGAATTGTACTTGATCTGCTGTTAATACTGTGGTTAGGAGACAGTATTTTCTTTTGGTCTGAATTTACTATTACATCTTTCCCTATCTCTTTATTTTAACTATTAGTTTTATTGGTTCATTGCTTATCACCATTGTATTTGCCCTGGATTCCTTACCCTCAACGCTTATTTTGATGAACTTATTTGTCTGCTGGAATATTTGAGTCACATTTTTCAGAAAGGTAATATACATTCTTTTTGAATCTCTATGGAATATTTAAAAGGCAAAGTTTGACACACTGTTATGTAATAAAAACAAGTTATTGTACTAATTAGTACTGATGGTATGATTCCATTGTGTGTGTATAACCACATCTGCAGACACGTGTGGTTAGAGCTATCAACATATACCCATACACAGACACACTGAAATAGAAAAGGCACATGTGGTAAAGTAGAAACTATTATAATACTGAGATGGGAGAGTTATGAATCTTTCTATATATTTTCTAATTTTTCTCTCCTGGGGGTTTGATATTTAACATTTAAAAAAATCACTACCATATGAAAGAATATTCTGAACTCAGTATTTCTCTAAAAATAAGGCAAAAGCCACATCTATAAAATTCAGAGTCTGAGTTAACTGTGAATATTTTTAACTTAAAATTATAAAAAATGGTAATAGAAAAAATTAATTAGGAAAGAGAAAACTAGTAACAACAAATGAGATTTCCAATGAATGTTGGCATAGGTGGAGAAGCTGGACTTGAAAATCAAAGACCAGGGCCAAGTCTTGGATCTGACACTCAAGCTCTGTAGAACTGAGGGGGCTGACCTCTAAAATTCTCACTACTGGAAATGAAGGCAATTATAATTGTGCCTATTTTTTAGGGTCATTTGAGGATGGCATGAGATAAAAGAAATGTACTTTGTAAGCGTTACAGCATTAAACAAATGTTAGTTGTTATTATGATTATTTTTAACCCTCTTGCCCCATTAAAAAAGAAAATACTTATGCCTTCAAAGCAGAGGCATTTTAGGGAAAGCCACATGTAAATGCTCAAGAAAAGATAGGGGCTTATTGGTTTTCACCGGTGTAAGCTCAGCATTTCAGATTCTGTAATACAGTGAGGCATAATTTGTGAGCTTATGGACTAAAAGTTTGGAAAAAGATGATAATCACAGGGAGCTCTCAGTATGTGCTTGTTTTTAGGAAGCTGAATATTAGTTTCTGGGTGGTACTATGAACCCAGCAATACGTGCAAGTTAGACGATCTGTTCCAAATCTTCATGTCGTCTTTTACTTTGAAAGTATCAGCCCTGGTTGGTGTCGCTCGGTGGATTGAGAGCCAGCCTGTGAACCAAAGTGTTGCGGTTTCAATTCTCAGATCAGGGCACATACCTGGGTTGTGGGCCAGGTCTCCCTGGGCACGTGAGAGACAACCACACATTGATGTTTCCCTCCCTCTTTCTCCCTTGCCTTCCCCTCTGTCTAAAAATAAATAAAATCTTAAAAAAAAGAAAATATCAAAGCTGCGTGTACAATAATAGATGCTGAGAAGTGTTATACAATGTAAGGGTCTATATAAATGGAAGAGAAAACTATTTGTAGTTGTTAGCATAATTAAATCTCTTAAAAATATTTGACATTTTCATCTTTCTTAAACCAGTCTTTTTTTCCTGGGAGAGTACTAGTGGAGTGATAAAGTAATATAAGGAAGAAAATGCCTTTGCACGTGTGCATGTGCATATGTGTGCGAGTGTGTGCTGTGAAAGAGAAATACTCCTTGGAGATGAGAGAGAAGTGGTGTGCTATTTAAGAAAAGAAAAGGAGGGAAGTTCATGAGGGTTTTTCAGATTTAGTCTGAACTCGCAGTTCATTTCCCAATACCCACAGAAAGCCCTGGCCATAACTTCCTTTAAAACATTTTATTAGAAAGAATTGAGCATAGAAAAGAACAACTTTCCTGAAGACGTAGGACACCTACTGCTTAATGGTGGTTGAAAAGTTAGACTGTTTTAACCGTAGCCATTTAGTGACACAAGGTAGCAAAAAACCACGCGCATGTTGGCCACTAATGTGTCAAATTCAGGAGCATCAAAATGTTCAGTCTCCTGTGGAGTTGGCTTCCTACTTCCTGAGGCATTTTAATCACTTGGAACTTAACTCTAATAAAAATGTCTGTACCAACTTCCACCGCTGGAGAGTTAGGAGTAGGATTCCCTCCCTCTGAGTAAGAGCCCTGGTTGAGGGGAAGATCCTTGGCTGCCATTCTGTAAACAGAGTTGCTGAGACTCACTAATGCGCAGTGTTTGTAGACCCAGACTCTTGAGTGATGCTAAGAACACAGAAATTCTTTTGTAAATCGGCACTTATGGGTAAACCTGTCTCATTAAGGGCAGAAGGACACATAAGTAGGAGGCTCTGTGGCTGCTCTTCGTACTCATACCAACATAAAAATCTTCTTAAGCAAAACACAGCAGTGACATCTATTGACATCTATTTATTAGGCATTCCCATAGAAACGCAGCTGTGAATTACCCCAAACTTAAGAGTATTTCTAAATTGTATCAGATTATGCCAAGGGAAAAAGCAATGCCAATAATCTCATTAATCAAAGTAAACCCTAATATTAGTAAACAATTTCATAATATACAAAATATCATACTTGTTCATTCCTTCTCTTCGAAGACAGGAAAGAAGTTAGTGTCTCCCTTTAATAATGTGTATCCTGGTACAAGAAATTAAATGACTTACCCAAAGTCACATGAGGAGAGCAAGTACTAGAGCCAATATATTCTACTTTTATCAATTTACTTCCCAAGGAAGGAAGCTTAGTGTTTTCCACTTTAAGCTGTTCATTTATACAGATCCACAAGGACAATAAAAGTGAAGCTTTTCAGAGGTCTATCACCCAAGTAGAAAAGCATCTCATTGATTTTGCTAATAATTATACAAATTCAAACTAAAATAACTATTATATAATATACTTATTAAATTGATTCCAAATAAATATAAACTTTTCAATAGTGGATAGGTCATAGTTTAACATACTGCTTCATTACTGTGATGGTTCTGTAAACTAAAAAATCTTTCTAAACTGTGTAATATAAATTAAAAAATTTATGCTAATAAAGTAAACCAAAATAAAATTATATGGAAATTT
Organism: Phyllostomus discolor; assembly: GCF_004126475.2. Lineage (NCBI taxonomy): Eukaryota > Metazoa > Chordata > Mammalia > Chiroptera > Phyllostomidae > Phyllostomus > Phyllostomus discolor. Next base: position 48,105,594 of record NC_040904.2, on the reverse strand, counting down.
TAGTTACTTATAGGCAAGTTATCTACAATACTGAAAGATTAGAACATGCACAATACCTTTCTAGTGCAAGTGGCTTTAAAACTTAGTGTGTAAACATAATGTAGAAATAAATATATAAAAAGCTAAAAATAATAATTATTAACCATGGAAAACCATATACATATTTATATGAAGTCAATTGATAGGAAAAATAAAAGTATATATAAAATTATTAAAGAGAATTGTAATGCTGTACAGCACCGAATTTGTTTAATTATAGCTATGTGTGTGCAATGATTAAGGATTTAAGAGACTATAAAAATATGACTAATCATTGAAACAAATATGAAGACATTATTGGTACAGTTTCCCTCAAAATTAGGTTCATATTTAACTTAACTATAATTTAAAGTTGGTCAATTTAGGCAAGAATAAATTAAATTTATATTAGATTAGTTTACTTCTTGGCCTCAAACCATCAAACACGGGTGGTCTGTACAGAGAAATAAGTAAATCAACCACTATCTTCAATATACTGATTTAGTGATTAAACTAAAAACCCACTGACGGAAGCCTAGGGCCTGGGTTTTCTCCGCTTTGTACAGGATGCCGTTCAGACATCGGTTTCCACCGGTGGAACACGAGGCAATTTGGATGACACTGCATGTCTGTTCTAAGTGCTTTGGTTCCAGGAGGGACACACACAGCTCTCCCAGTACCCACAAAAGAAAAATCCACATTTCTAATGTGGCGGCTTATTGGACTTAGAAAAATTCAGAAGAAATTAAAATGCTAACACATCCATCTAGGGGCTTGAGGGCTGGGCCAAACTCTAAAATCAATATTGAACAAGGGTCTTTGAGTAAAGCTTAACTGAATTCTGATAAGAATTAAATTACATTTTAGAGTCGCCATGGATAGAGCTCATTAAAGAAAAATCACGATTAAAGGTTCTTCTGAGGGAGAGCATTCGAAAGGATGGTGAGAATTTCCATTACTGGAATTCACCCAGGTCTTCCAAGGGATGTGACCACCTCTCAGATAGTGCTCCTTATCATAATCACAGCATAGTTATTGGACAACCGGAGCGAACAGCTGCAGCCTGGAGAATCACGAGCTCCTGTGCCTGGAATGGAGATAGAAACCTGAGCCCGCACACCACAGAAACACACAATTTAGCAAGATTAGGCCCTCTTTGGTCTCATGACACACTCAGGAGAGGAAGCAAAGCATTTAAAATGGGAGAGCGCTACATTTGACAGGTTAAAACAATCTCCTAAAGTCCAATGAATCTCACTGAACATGCAAGGTCCTTATATTCAGAAATCCTAAATAGGCCAGAAATCTCATCAAAATTAATCTCAGGACAGCATTCATTTCAGTATTCCTCAAGTTAAAAAAAGTGTGCTTTATAAGGATATCCTCATTTCTTTTCTTTATCTTCTACAATTTAGCTATCCATCTATCCATCCATCCTCACCTGAGGACATACTCACTGATTTTAGAGAGAGGGAAGGAAAGAAAAGAGAGAGGGAGAAAAACATTGATATGAGAGAGAAACATGGAGCAGCTGCCTGTCACATGTGCCCCCACCAGAGATCAAACATGCAACCTAGGCATGTACCCTGACCAGGAATCGAACCTGTGACCTTTCGGTTCACAGGACGGGACGAGACTCCAATCAACTGGACCACACTGGCCAGGGCAGGATTGCCCCATTTCTCATTCACAAACCTTTGGAGAAAATCCTGAAAGCACCCCATATAGAAATGGGGCAACTGAGGCTTAGAAAGATCAAGTTAAGTCTCCCAGGGAGACAAGGCATTAAGTGACAGAACCAAATTCAGACCCGTGCTCTTCACATCACATTATATTGTTTCCTCACATTGTTCGTATGATTTCTCATTCATAAAGGATAAAAAAAAAAACTGAAGGAGGTTGCCACAGGAGCTTCATTATAGTAGCAAGAATCAACAGGCAGTCCTAAAAGGGACGGGAAATAGACACAGGAGCTACAAAACACAGCAGTCTGTGGTCAGTATAAGGGCACACAGCCATACATACTTGCTTCTACAGGCTCTGCTGACCCCACTGCCACAGAGCTCACTGCAAGAGCATAACGACTTCACAGTGGTGGTCTGATGTGAATGTCGTTGCTGTGTATGACAGTCTGCACAATCTGTTGACAAAGGCTGGGACTTGGTGATTTTCTCTTTCTGACAAAGACTTCAAAGGGTGATATTTGAAATAGTCTTATTTACTATAGAGGTAAGCTTTTGTTCACTCGATTTCCCCCGATATGCAATTGCTCCTTCCAAATCTGTGTTTATGTTCTGGACAAACTAAAACTACGTGATGTTTGCAAAAAACACTGGACTACAAGTGCCAACAAGTGAATAGAGCCCTGGCTTGGACAGTAATGATAGAAGATAAGCAGTCACTTTCTTCCTCTCTGTCTCTGTGTTCTCACTTCTTAAAGAGAAGAGTTTAGACACATGATCTTAAAAAGTTTTTTTCCAGCTGTAACATTGTGTGGTACTATAATGATACTATGTATGTGTTTAAGTTGCCTTTGGGGAGAAAAAGGAAATAAAATTGAACTCAAGAAATGCAAAGCATCAAATCCTGCAAGATCTTAATCTTAAAGAACTTTCAGATCTGTGCTCACAGATCTCCAGGGCTGCAATGAGTTAGAGCTGTCAGGTTATTGGAAAATGCCAATGAGGCCAGAAACTTCTGCAACAAACTTGAAACTTGGGGATCTACAAAGTTATGTATAACTCCCAATGTCTTACAACGAAAGCTTCTTTTATGTTGAAACACCTGGGCACTGAGGGCCAAACCACAGCTCTTTTGCGGGTTTGCAAAAGAGTACCGCTTTCTCCACTAACAAGTGTTAAACAGGCACATTAATATCACACAGAAGGATAAAGAAATTTACATTAAAAAACATTTCTGTTCATCCATTAAATTGCTCTGTCATACAATAGCTTAATGCATAGACTTAAATAGCTTGGCAAAAACCTAAGATAATGTGACTATGAGCTTTCTTAGGCACCCAGTGACGTTATTAAAGTATAGTTGTTGTGTTCTTAAAAAGAAAACAATTATTAGCTCAGTCAGCATCCCATTTAAGGTGTTTATAATACAGGTTTCCCCATTTGCATCATTGAAAACCTTCTGGGCATGATAAATAAGAAAATTTCTGGATAGAAAAGAGGTGACTGAAAGGGCCCAGGAGTCTGAAAGCACACCGAACACCGAAAGTCCAGAAGCCCTGTAACATTCCTTAACAAGTACTGACGACTTCAAGTACAGGCTGAGACTGATCATGAAGAGGTGTGATGTTGACACTTGGGAAACTCTCTGATGCTTCAGAGGGTAACATGCTCGCTTGTACACTTATGCTTGAAACCCACAGGGCGATGGTCTTCCCCGCAGACTGCTAACTCACCTTGGCAGTCCCATCCCAACACACCTTCCTGACTTCATAGGAACACATGGGAAAAATTAAGCTATGCCAATTGACACGCACACATATTTTGAAGTCTGGAGCAAAGTAAAGAGCTGATGGCTATGTGCTCTGTGGAATGATTGGCCCTTTGCCAAAGAAAATATCTTTGCCAAGCACCTGAGGACCAAATCTGAACTTACAATGTAGCAGGGCTCGCAGTAGGCTTTCTTCTCCACAGCATAGAAGGGCTGCCCTCGGAGCTTGTTGCTGCAGATTATGCACGTGAAACAGTCCACGTGGAAGACCTGGTCCATGGCAGTGCATCCTGTGCCTTCCCCGACCACATTTTCCCCACAGCGAGCACAGCGGCCTGAAAGAAAAAAGGGATTGACTGTTAAGAACACACCAAGGAACACTTTTGGTTCTGCTGTGGAAGACAACATGGGGCAGAGAGCAGATTTGCAATGTCAGCAGCAGCAGCAATAGAACCACTGCTGTCGCCATCACTGCCATGAGCAAGACCACCGGGAGAGTCACCATTATCCCCTGGATGGCCAGCAGATGGGAATTTTATATGACTTGGTTGAGGAGTGGGCCGTCACAGCCCAAGATCCCACAGAAAATGACAGAGCAGGACTCAAGTCTCCTGACATCGCAGCCAGGGCCCTGACTCTGCTCTCACGTGGACATCTAAGGAAGATGGCTCAGCATGGTAGGAGCAGAGGGCCTTGTCTGTGAAAGCCTTTCTCCTTTTTGGAGAGTCTACATGCCCAGTTAGACTGTAAGGGAACAGGGTCCAAACTCAAACTTGAACTCCTTTGACAAAAGCTCTGGTCGTGAAACCTTTGCATCCAGCTCTCTATGACAGGCAGGTCAAAAGGCCGTCCCTTTCATTTCCAGACAGCTCTGACTGCTAGAAGTTCTTTCTCACACTGAGCTGGAATGCTTTCTCACTCTAACTGCTACCCAGTAGTTCTAATTCTGTCTTCCAGGGATGCATAGCACAGCTCTTCTCTCTCATACTCGGCAATCTTTAAATCATTGCAGTTCAGTTGGTGTTGCCTCCATGTCTGTTCTTAGTTTGAACATCCTTACACCCTGCAACAGTTCCACATATTGCAGGGTTTGAGCCCCCCAAGGCCCTGGGTTCTGCAAACTTTCTGTATTCTTACATTGATTCGTGGGGCATGAAGCCCACATATGGATATCAGGTTTTGCTTTTAAAAATTCACATGAAGTTTTAAACAGCAATACAACAGAATTTAAGAAAAAAATTATGTCAGTGAGGGGCATTGTGCTGGTTGCAATCTGTATCTATGCGTGGCTCTGTCATGGGGATGTTGAGTCAGAGGTCAGATCCACGTTCAGTTTCCCTTCCTACGCTTTATTTCTACTATGTAACTACAGGCTGCTGGGAATGGCAGCAAGAATCTGTAGGCTTTTCCACATAAACTAGAGCAAACCTAGTGCTCCACATGTGTCAGACATTTTCTAGGTGCTTTTTATATATTAACTCATTTCATATTCACAACGACTTATATGATAGGTGCTGTTATTATTCCTATTTTACAGATGAGGAAACTGAGTCACAAGAATGGTTAACTAACTTCAAACTCAAACTGTCTTGTTTCAGTGTCTCTAGGCTTAGCCACTATGCAGTCTTGCTTCTGCCTGGCCATGGGCATCAGGATTGAACACAGACCTGGAATTATGGAGAAATTTCTCACGGAAGACTGCTCTCAGTCCTCTGTCACATTGGATTGACAACCATTTCACACGTAAAAATAGGAGGGCTAAACGTTTCAACTTGGGAGAAAAAAGGCAATATATTTCCAGTTCTCTGTAGTTGTATTTGGCCCTGAAAAGTATGTCTTTATATTCTGTTGCAGGATTTGAGTATCTTTATAGTATAGCCCATCATCACCACCCTAAGGAATAAGAAATATCAGGTGTTAGAAAAAGAGCCATTTCCACTATAACTGATATATTGTGAAGTAAATATGTTCTTGACATTTGAACAAAACAGTGTGGCTTAATTTGCAAACATTTATCCAAGAGTTTACTTGTACCTGTTTTTATTATAAGATGTATAACCTTAGAAAGGTATGTTTAACATTTTGGATGTTCATTGTTTTTAGTAACCAAAGTAGATTATTTCATATGGCACTGTTTTTGTGCTTGTTCAGAAACAACAACAACAACAACAACAACAACAACAACACTTAACTAGTTCGCTAGAAAGTTCACTGAGCTATGTTTGAACATGATGTGAAAATTCTGAGAGCTTCATGGTACTATTTAACAACACTCCATTACAAAAAACATACTGGGGACTACAGGCAATCCATGGAGTCTAATTTTTAAAGAGTCGTCATCGTACTTAGTACTTAAACTTTTCTTTTTCAACTGCTTGGGCACAATCATCACACTCATCCCAACATAAACAGATTCATTTTCTATATATAGGAGCCTGTTCATTAAAATTTACATGTGTAATATTAATAGAAGTAGCATTTGTTACTATTTTTCCATTTTCTATGAGTCATATTCAAATCACTGATCTTTTTTGCTTGATATGAATAAATAATGCAACAAAATAGTAATAATGAAAACTGTAGGTTTAAGAACAGAAAAAAAACATACAAACTGCACGGCCATTCTCTGAGCTGAATGGCACTGTTACTGCACATCAAGTAAACACCACTCAACAGAGGTGATGTGGTACATGTGAAATTTTTAAGAATGTGGTGATTATTAAGAGTAAGCTGGATTCCTGAGAAGGTTATACTTCAAATTCAACAAATTTTAAATTTGTTAAGTCCAGATCAACCAAATTATTTTTAATTATTCCTCTTTCCCTTTCCAGATGCCATATGGATTCCTTGATAGTCCACTAGGGACTACCAGTGACCTGTGCACCATACTTTGGGGGGAAAAGTTTTTTTTTAAAAGATTTTATTTATTTATTTTTAGAGAGGGAATGGAGGGAGAAAGAGAGAGAGAGAGAAACATCAATGTGTGGTTGCTGGGGGTCATGGCCTGCAACCCAGGCATGTACCCTGACTGGGAATTGAACCTGCGACACTTTGGTTCGCAGCCCGTGCTCAATCCACTGAGCTACACCAGCCAGGGCTGGGAAAAAAGTTTTGACCAATGTTACCGATTGTTGGTCATGATGGTCTATGAGGCACACAGAGGTGGTAGCAATTATGATCCAGACGACAGCTGCCCAAAGTGTAACATCTGGAATCCAAGGGTCTGAGCGTACATGGCAGAAGGAGAGTTTGAGGACCTGGGGGGATATTTCAATCACTGATTAGATGGAAAGATCAGAGTAGAGCCCTAAAGGTCAAGATGAAAAGACAAACCTTGAATTCATATTCTCTTCAAGACATTCCCAGGTATCTACTCTTTGTCCAGTACTGTATTTGGCTTCTGTGACACACATAAATGATCAGATAAATCAGTACCTTGTACAGTCATTATGAGACCACAACCACATGAGAAAGTGTCACATGACAATATGCAATGGAAATGTGGAAGGAAAATCACATCTAAGGCTCCGGAAAGTTTCTGTGGAGAAAGAGGCATTTGAGCCCAACCTTAAAGGATGGAATTTTGACGGATGGGAATGAAAAACAAACAAACAAACAAACAAATAAACAAAACTAATTTTTCTGAGGCTCACTGAATCCAAAAACACTGCAGTGATTTGGTGCTGGCACAACAAGATTTTGTCTTCTCAGCCATGAAAACAGATAAACTATGTTCATAAGGAACAATCTTCCTTTATATTTTGGAGAATATTCTTCCAGAGTGGGTCAGATTAATATGCTGGACCCAGACATGACCAGCTCTTCTGCCTCCTGTATTTTTCCTATTCTTGGGAGAAATCAGGGACACTGGGCTCGAGGGCAGTCTGGCACCTTCAAAATCACAAGCACAGGAAAAGAGCGAAGAACAAAAATTAAAAATAGCCCTGCACATCAACAGGACAGTAAAGGTGCCCGAATGTTCCCTGTTTTACATTAACAAAAACTTACAAACTATATGCCTTTTAGGTAGGCATTCATAATGGAAAGAAAATTACTCAACCATAGTGCATCTTGCCCTTACAGGGGCTTACACGACACACCACTGAAAGCACACTACATTCTTAATGCTCTTCTTTTAGACAAGTATCACAGCACTTTTAAACGAAGAAAATAAGCGGAATTGTACAGACTCGCAGGCGTCAAAGCATGAGGAAATATAGTTGATTAGGGGCCAGTAGGAATCCTGGGGTCAAGTTCAAATGCAAGGCTGGAATGAGGAGCTTGTTGGCAAGGCTTAGCACAGTAACTTAAAAAATGCAAGGAAAGAGGATCATACAACCTGGGGAGAACTTTGTCAGTGAATTAACACACCTGAACAACAACAACAGCAAAAGAGCTAGTTTATATATGTTCCTGCTTGTTATATATGTTGCTCTTTGTCAACTGTGGAGACAGTCATGAGTCTTTCTCACTCCTTCCTCCCTCTTTTCCTCTCAACTATAGCAACCTCTGCAAGGCCTCTGAAATACTTCCTTCCCACCACATGCCTGCCACCTACATTGGGCTTCATTATCTTTCATGGGTCCTTGCAATGACTTCCCGATTGTTCCATTATCTCCGACCTACTTCCTCTTACAAATGGAAAGGCTTCATGGAAGTCTTAGTACTTGAGCAAGTCTGGGCAGTTACACAGTTTTTGAACAAGTCATTTTTACCAATGGCATATGTAGGGGGTGACATTACAGGCCAATCAACATGTTGAGCCAGGGAGGTGGAGCAGCGGGATACAAGTTGTAAACTTTAATGGCTCCAGCTTTCTTTTTTCATAATGTGAATTTATATATTTCCGTTATAATTGGAAAATAAAACGTTACTTAAAGGTATTTTTCCTAGAATCAGTACACTGATAGGTCATAGACTGTCTTTTGCACAGAATGCTTGTTTTGGAGGTGGGACCAAAAATGCCCATAGCTGTTTGGAGAGCTGGCACCACGGTGATCAGCGGTGATGTACTCCCGAACTTGTACGTTATTCCAAAAGACCTGTTCCAAAAGTTGAGTCACTAAGTTTATAACAGGGTAGTGAAATGATGGTCAAGTATACCTAGAGACAGACAAAGCTTGCCCCAATTTATTGTGTGTGCGCACATATGTGTATGTGTGTGCATCCGTATGTGAGCGTGCGCGTGTGTGTATGTGTGTGTGTATATATATACACGTGCTATATATATATATATATATATATATATATATATAGTCTGTCCAGAAAGTATTCAGCCATGTACTACAAAAAAGAGAGACATTTATTAAAGAAGATACAAAATACAAGAAACATTGTACAAAGCACAATGATACCTCAGTCCCCTTCAAAGTAGGCACCTTGGGACCTCATGCAGTTCTCCCAATCGCCATCGGCTGCTCTGTTGTATTTTTTCTGAATCTCATTAACGTTCTGAAATCTCTTCCCTTTCAAAGGTGATTTTAGTTTTGGGGAATGGCAGAAGTCACAGGGTACCGAATCTTGGCTGTAGCGGGGCTGAATCACCTGGATCCTTGGTCTTTGTTGATTGCAGCCCATACACATTTAACATTCTCAGGTATTCTGCTTGTTGTAGGTCTTCCAGAAGGTAGACTACTATCAACAGATTCTCAACCATCTTTGAAGCAGTTGTGCCACATTTTTATTTGTGCTGCACTCACTGCATCACCCCTGAAAGCCTCCTGAATCATCCGAATAGTCTCCATGAAGGAATGTTTAAGCTTAATTCAAAATTTGATGCAGATTCATTGTTCTAATCACTGAGTCATTTTGAATGCTCATGCAAACCTTTCTCATTATATTAACAATAGTTGGACGTTTTCCAGACAGACCTTGTATATAGCAACTGGAGATATTGTCCTAAAGTACAGCCTCCATTAAGCTGATTCAGAAATTATTTTCCACTGAAGGTCCAAAAATATACTAGAACAAGTTTGTACTCTTTTTCTGACAGGCTCATATAACATTCATTGAAGGTTCTAGTCTGATGGCATTTTCTAATCGCCAGAGCTTTTATTTTATGGAACCCTGCAGCATCAATGCGTATAATGAGGAGGTTTTTAAACTGCTTAAGTTCTGGGACAGTGATTCTCAATCTCACCTGTATGTTGGAATTATCTGGAAAACTATTTAAAAATAATTACTGATCTCCAGGTCCCTGATCCAGAGATTCTGAATTTGTTGGTCCAAACGAGATGTCCTAAGATGGAATTTTTAAAGCTTACAGGTGATTCTACTGTTCAGCCAAGTTGAGCCACTTTCCAAGGGTGCCTATTTCTGTACCGCTTATCAGGAAAACAGCTGACAAGTATCGCCCAAGCAGGTTTCATCTGCATGCAAAACAGTTCTGAGGCAGACGGGTAACAATGGGTTGGCTGGAAAAAAAACAAATTCTGTGGCATTTTAACATATGTTGCTTTTCACCAACAAGAGTACTTTCCCTTATGTCTTAGTCTGAAGAGTTTTCAATGCCTTTCCACCCATTGATAACTACATGAACAGAATCTGCTAAGTTTTCTCAGAAACTGTTTTGCCAGCACCAAACCAGAGAAAGCAGTTCCCTTAATTAGAAGCACTCCTATGGCACAGACTTCTTTTGTGTCACCAATGGCCATAGACAATACGGAATCTATAGAGAAATGTCAATTGACAGCAATTTAAGTAAAGGTGTGGTGTCACAAATTATATCATGCATCAAATTTAGTCATTATTTTCTTGGACTCTGTCTTTAAATAATGTAGCAATATTTAGTCTCTCATGGTTAGTGCTACTGAGCTTTGTGAATATTTGAATCCTTATCAGATTTTAAAAGCTGGGCACTAGGACATATCGAGTTCTGTCACTCTGCTTGTATATACAAGGGGAGACCCCCCAAAACTGGAATTTACTTATAAAAATTGTGTATTTATTCTCATGTGTTTAAACTTCCATTACCTACAAAGTGTTCTCCATTTGATGCAATATACCCATCAAGATGTTTTTTTCACTGCTTAAAACAGTTTTTGAACTTATCGATATTGATGCCTTTTAGTGCTTCTGCTGTTTTTTGTTTCACATCTTTCACATCAGTAAATCGTTTCCCTTTGAGGACATTTTTCATCCGAGGAAACAAAGAAAAAGTTGCTCGGGGCAAGATCAGGTGAATAGGGAGGCTGGGGAATGAGGGTCAGGCCATATTTTTTTGGTCAAAAACTGCTGAACACTCACTGAGGTGTGGGGAGGTGTGTTCATAAATCACATTATCAAATGGGCAAATATGTTGAAAGAGTCTTCAAAAAAAAATCATTGATGCCAAACACAGCCTCTCACAACAATGCCAGCTGGTACACTGATACAGATGGGTTCCGAGAACACTCACCTAGCAGGGCAAGTCTGTAGTACAATACAAGTGGCCCACCCTTCAGATGATAATTCCATTTTGGGGGGGGTTCACCCTCCAGATGATAATTCCATTTTTGGGGGATCCACCCTTGTATATACCTGCATTGTATTATATTACTTCACTATGCTATTGCTTAGGTGGTCCTTGCAGAAATGCTCGCAGAGTCAATGGGCACTTGGATAGCAGGGAGAAGGATGGGACGGATAGCCATTCGCCTCTCCTCTTCCCTATACAGCGCGCGCGCACACACACACACACACACACACACACAACAGGAAAAGGAGCAATGGCAGTTACCTTACTAGAAGCAGTGGTAGACATGAGAAACAGGGTGAATGAGAATTTATCATCTCTTGTTCATTGACAAATGAGAGACAAAAATAAGAAACATTTAAAGTACAAAATAAGAAATCGTGTAAGTACAAAATAAAAAATTGAGCTAGGGTAACATCCAAACAAGAAAAAAAATCCAGATTATCAGAGAGAACAGGTGGACAAGGCCTGGGCAACAAACCAGATGTGAAGGAGTGAAGGCTGAGTGGCCTGTTGGTAAAAGGAAGTCAGTATGAGGTGATTCATTTATAGATATGTGCTTGCTTAGGTTGGACCTTCAGGTAAAGGGGTAAATTGGAGGGGGAGTCCCACATAGGGTTGCCAAAGAAGCATGCTTCACTGACTGAAATATACTGCATTGTGAAGAAGAGTTGCAAATATATAAAAGAAAACCACTGCTTTGTTTCCTGTGCCAGGCAGTGCCCTACACATTCCACATGAATTCTTCCATTTAGCCCCCTCAACACTTATGCACCCTTATTTGATGGATAAGAAACATGAAGTTAACTGACTTGGCCCAAGTCTCTAAGGTAGAATGAAGTGAAGCTGGGATTAGAATCAGGTCAGGCTTCCAAAGCCCATCTTAATCAGCACACATTTTCCTATGAATATATTTATTATTCAATCGTTACTCTGATGCTTTTAGCATTGCCTAGGAGGGGGTCCCATTCCTACTTCCAGGGGAAGAAGAAGAGCCAGTTCAGCACAGGAGGCAAACACAAGGCCTGTGGGCCAAATCTAGCCCTCCACCTTGTTTCTACCCAGCAGCAGCACTAAGCTCTTGCTTAACTGTTAAGGAGTAGTTGCATTTATACAGTCCTAAAATTACACTCAGCCCTTTGAAGGCAACCGCTAGGCTCATGTGGCCGCTGGTGAAATTGAGTTTGAACTCCTGCAGTACAGCATCACTTCTCCCCCCACTTCCCACCCCCAAGTCTCAGGAGCACTCAGTGAGCATCAGGATCTGCTTGAAAGGAGAAATTGTTACAGGTAAAGAAGGTCCTTCAGAGAAAACCTTGAGGTGTTGAACCTCAAACTCTGACTTTCCACTAGGAAAGCTTTTAAAAAATACTGATAGCTATGTTCCACTTGCAGAGATTCCAACTTATTTGGTTTGGGGTAGAGCTCTGAAATGGCGATGTTAACATGCAGTGGGTTTGAGAACAATTGCTCTGAAGGGAACTGTGTGTTTATGTGTTCCACAAAGCCTCATTTGTCCTGGGGTATTCTTAGAAAGCAATGATGGCTATGACCAGAAGCCCTGGCCCTATGAGCTACATTCTAGCAAACTGCACTAGAAAAACCCATGGACCATGACCCTTGTCCCAACCTTCACTAAACAAATTAACACACACACACACACACACACACACACACAGCAGCCAGGACAATAATCTTCTGACAACTTCTGTTCTCAGGAGAAGCAGCATGAACCAAGCCCCAAACCTGACAACAAGTGCAAAATGAAAAATAACATTGCCTTATGGTTTTGGATAATGATACCCTTTAACAAAATTTTATATAACACAGTGTAAACGCAATCAGACAGAACTATGGGTGTTAAGTCATTAGTTATGGGGGCCTGAACAAGTTCCCTAATTTCTGAACCTGAGGTTCCTTGTTTTCAAAACAAGCAACTAAGTAGGTGCCCTTGAGGGACAGGTGGTCTTAATGCCATTCTGTCAACCCTTTAACAAACAGACTGAATATCTATTCTGTACAAAGTGCCCTGTACAGCGGTCACCCTTTCTCAGCTTCTGCAACAAGAAGAGGTGATGATGACTGTCTTGAAGTTCAATTAAGGTAGCAGCTACAAAGTGCCTAGTACAGGCCCTATTTCTTTCTGCCCCTACTGCAGCAGGTGCAGGACAACTTCAAAAGGAAGAGTTCATTATGACTAGGACCAGAGGGGCACACTCTGGACCCTTCTCTACAGATGACGGTCAATGTGGGAGCATAGGGGCAGCTGCATCTGCAAGACAGCAATGCAAGATTTGTATTTACCAATATGGCACTCATAGAATTTAGTGCCAGAAATTCAACCGCAAACCTGAAAAACTTTGTGGATGCCACAGAGATGATAATTATAGATGATAATTATCAATATTTATTCAGCACATATTATTAGCCAAGCATTAAGTATTTCAATGTACTATTTCATGTAATCTTCCTAACAACCCCATGATGTTGGTCCTATTATTATCTCTACTGTAGTTGAAGAAATATCAGCCTTGAGAGATTAAGTAACTTGCTCCAAGGCCACAGAGTTAAATACTGAAGCTGGAATCGGGGCCCAGACAGTCTGCTTCTCCAGCCCTGCCCTCTAACCTGCTTATTGCTTTAGAACTCCCAAATTCCTAAAAACTCCTGTCTGGCAGGAAGCTTGTCTAAACCTTCCAACATCCCTGACAGGAATATCAGTATCCATTTGGGCTAAAGCAAGGTTTCTTTCAAATTCATTTTTATGCATGGGCATTTTCTGATTTCCATTCTTAATTTTTAATCTTTTCTTTTAGATTTAAAATTTATTTCATGATTGATCTGCTGACAGAAAAAAATCAATACCTACAAGTAAAGTTAGAACTGCTGCTGCTGCAATGATTGCTTTTGACTTCTGATGCGAATCTCGTGTGTGGTGTCCCACGTGGGATTTTGTGTTTCCCTCAAGCTCCACTCAAAGATGAGACAATCTTTAAATTTGTGTGGACGCTGTTAGTTTAGTTTAGTTTTCTTTTTGGTGGGGAATTTGCAAACATGTTCTGGTCATTTAAGAGCAAACCCAAAACTTAGGTAACTCAAGGGGGTGTTTCTAAAGCCACTGAATTTCAGTGTCTCACATTAGCCGTGATCTCTCTATGATGTTAACAAACACTCCTCACACTGGCACAGTGCTTTACAATGTTAAATGTACGTTCTCACCGGACACCATCGAAAACAGAAAAATAAAGGTCATAACTAACAACATAACTTCTTTTAAATTTTGCATACAAGTTCACTTAAAACATAATTTCCATGTTCTTATCTGAATCTTACAATAACTAAAAGCTAAAAAAGATAATTACCCTCTTTTGACAAATGAGTTAACCTCAGAATAACCTTGTGTATGACTTGGGAGGTAGGCAGCAGAGCTGGAATTCGAGCTCAGTTCACCTGGCCCCAGATCTAGTGGTCTTTGACCTGTGTGCCTGGCTTTGGACCAAGACATGGCTGATGTTCTCACCTGAGAGCACGTCCCACAGAAGCTAATTAGTCTTACTTGGGTTTTGGTTTTGTACTTCATGCCGATATGCCTATTATACATTGTTAAAAGTATTTAAAAGTCTTAGCATGTAAGAGCAGGTGAAAAACAGCATCCAGCCTAACTTCCTTTACAGACACAAAAACAAAGACTCAGAGGAAGGCAGCGCCTTGGGTTAGATCTTATAGCAAGCGAGAGCAGAGATGAAGCCTGGACTCAAGATTGCAGGCTCTCAGTGTGGTGCTCTTTCAATGGCACAAAACCGTCTCCCAGGCGTGCCACCTAAAGTAGTCATTTCTTCCCACTAGCAGGCGCTGTTGCTTGAGCATGAGGAATTTCTCCTCTCACCTAAAGTAAAATTTCATTGTAAGTGGGGTATTTTGTGGGACACTGTAGTCCACAAGATTAACTCCCACGTGACTCCAGAACAAAATTAACTCCATTACTTTCAGGACCAGCATAACCATTTGATCTCAGTCTGAAACACCCAGCATGTGCTGCATTTGTACATTGTGTGTTCTGAAAATCGCAGGAATAGACACAGAATGCAGGGTGAAGGGTTTTGCAAAAGTTACCTCAGGGCCAGAGAAGGCCGGGCTCTGGTCCCTATTTGACCAAAGGTGGTCTGAACTTATTTGTTTTGTACATTGGAGTTACATATACTATTTTCTTGATAGAAGGTTTCTAATTTTGTTATTTTTTTAAAGAATAAAAACCACTTGAGTAAGTAGTAGATTTGTAGTTAAAAGAACTGGGTTCCAATCCTAGCCCTATTATATATAACCTTTGACTTTGGGCAAGCTACTTAATCTATCTAAGCCAGGTCTAGGTACCTCAATAATAATCCCAGCCCCAAGGGGACTCAAGGTGCTACTGGGATAATAAAATTACATATATACGTAATTGTAAATGTCAATAAAATGCCAGAAATTACTTCAATATGTATCATTGTCAATAAATTTTATTATGTGTATTGTTATAAATCACATGCACAATAGAGCAAAAAAGGTACTTATGAATCTGGTGCTTCCACCCAGAGATCACATTCTAAGCAATGCCTAAGCAAAATCCACAAAGTGGAATGCAGTACTGAAGGTGAGTAGACAGATTTTGAGGACCTAAGCTTCTTGAGAATACTGGCAGTGCCCTTTATCCTCTCAGGAGAGCAGGCAGTTGGATATCATCAATGTTTGACACATGACGCTGCATCAGACCTCAGAGGGAGACCCAGGCATGGAGCCTGAGAGATCAGGCCGTCCCCATCCTTGCATGTCTGTAAAATCCTCCTTGCTAAACTGCAGTCTGCATCGATTCCATTTCTGGCACTTGCATAGCAACACTGAGCTCTCTGAGCGCTGAAGTGACGTCTTGGGAACAGTTATTAATACACGTATGTATGCACACAGTATGTGAAAATAGGCAAGATTGAAAGCGATTAGTGTATTACTTTTAGGCAATGCTTCCCACTGGGAGTATGCTCCTGGAAAATTTTCTCTCTCTCTCAAGAAGCTTACGCAGTCATCTGCTATCACTTACCAGCATGTTTGGGATAAAAATGGTGTCAATTTTAAGGAAACACACTTCTCAATTTTCTTTGTTAACATCTGAATAAAACATGAGAAGCTTCCTACTTTTCCCTTCTCCCCTTTCATTCAGAGAATAAGTCCCTTCACAATCTTGCTTTGTGTGGAGAGGAAATAAATAGTCCCCCTTGTTTGCCACCTCCAAATTAGTAGAATTCACTGGGTTTGAAAGCAGAAAAATTTAATTCAGTTCTAGTAAGCTCCACTAGCTACCATTATTTCTGAGGTGCAGCCCAATGTTTTATAATAAGAGCACAACTAGAAATCATATTTTACCTTGCCAGAGCTTATAGCCTTGTGTGATCATAACAGAGCAGCAAAGGCAGGCACCAGAATGTTCTACAGGCAGGATTTGGTTGAGACTGAAGGAACACTTTCTGGACCATATAAAAGAGTGTGGGAAAATGAAGCATTTCTTTAAGAAGCCACGTGCCCAGGCTGGACATATACTTTCTATCTCCTTCTATTAAAATGAATACACTGAATCAAGGTGTTTTTCTAAGCACCTTCAATCTTTTATTCTAAGATAAGTTTTATAAGATGAGTAGGCAACTTGAAGTTAGATAAAGCCTGCTTGAAGGTAAGGAGAATCTGCTCCATGGTGATCTTTGGACAGCCCTTCAAGACCCAATTCTCTGAAACACTATAAAAGTTAAGAAATAAAAGCCACAAGAAAACCAGGCAATAGGCATGTTCTATTTATGTCAGCAAAGTATTTCTGGGAGATTCCTCTTGTACTGATGTAGTTTCCATGTTTAGATTGTCATATTCAGTAAACACATTTAATTTTTACAGTATGACTAATACCTGAGTGCCTAATGACTTGTGAGATAAGTTAAGGGCTCTCCCTTCCCAAGGCTCACAAGGAGCTCCCAGAAACCATGTAAATCCACAGAAACTACACAAAAACAGGTAAGCTCAGTAATGGGCTCTTGCATCAGCTCCTGCTACGTGCTTATTTGTAGTTTGTCTTGGGCAAGAGATAGCACATAGAGGGATGCAAAGTTGAAGGTCTTTAACAAAAATTTGGACTGTAAACACAGCTTGGCATTATCAGCATTCTGTTAAGTTCAAAGAAGAGATCGTTACAACAAATACAGCTTGCTTTATTTCTGAAACAAAACTGTGCACATATTTGTGGCCATACTACTAATTAACCTGTAGACTGTTCCTTTCATCTATTCAGTGTTTTTCTGTTCCCTGTTCCAACATGTTGGGGTTATTTCTTCCCATCTGGAACGTAATCAAACTATTCTCTTATAGGTACTAGAGAGTAAAACTGTACAAATGGTGAAGAGACGATGGAGACTGACTTGTACAAAAAGATTAAAGAAGCAATCTGTGTCCATAAAATGAGGCTGAAGGATGACTAAGGAGTGCCATGATGATGGTCTATAAATATTCGCAAGGTGTAAATGCCGAGGAATAATTTAGCTCGGTGCAGGTGGTACAACTGGGAGCTATGGTGTATATTCAAGAAAAGGGAGGAAGATTGCTATTAAAGACAAATCTTTGAATGTGTAAGATGTTATTCATGGCCTAAAACAAAATTGGAACAAGAAGGGTAGTTGAGAAAGCAATAGAATGAGAGCCAGAAGTCATGGATTTAGGGGTTGGCTTTACAATAGATATGTGGCTTTGCCTGGCTGGCGTAGCTCAGTGGATTGAGCACGGGCTGGGAACCAAAGTGTCCCAGGTTCGATTCCCAGCCAGGGTACATTCCTGGGTTGCAGACCATAACCCCCAGCAACCACACATTGATGTCTCTCTCTCTCTCTCTCTCTCTCTCTCTCTCTCTCTCTCTGTCTCTCTCTGTCTCTCTCTCCCTCTCTCTCCCTCCCTCCCTTCCCTCTCTAAAAATAAATAAATAAAATATTAAAAAAAAAAAAAAACAATAGATATGTGGCTTTGGAAAGGTCATTTAACCAGCATGGGCCTCAGATCCCTCTTTTGTAAATTAAGAGTGTGAACCAGAATTAAACCTTAAGAGTTCTGAGTATTCAGCTATATTGTATTCTCAAAATAAGAAGAAGAGTGGAGGGGAGTGGTGATGGACAAAAGCCCCTTTATCAGTTTCATTTCTGTACCATTAATTTCCTCAGAATAATTTTTCAGGAACTTACTGTTTTAGAAATGGTTGCACGAGAAATTTGCCACCTTCGAAAGTTTGGAAAAAGTATTGGAGATTAAGTTTAGACCCATTCCTGTTCAAAAGACTCCTGAGAAGGCAGAAGACATTTAAGTTATGCTTTTATGAAATGTTTATTGAGTACATACTATAGGCCAACATAGCAGAAAGAGCAGTAAGACAGATTTGCCCTTTGGAACTCACATTTCAAATACAATGCCAACTATAGAATTGCCAACTTCTATAATGAGTTCACAAATGAACAGAAGAACAACACAAGTAATCCCCTGTAAGATTAAAAATAATTAATTATACCTAACATTTATTGAGAGCACCAAACTACCCATCTTTAAGGTCATGATAAATAATGTAGAAAATCCATATTCAAACAGATATGGAATGCTTACTGTATGTCAGACAGTGTGTGCCAAACTAGGAACCCCAGTGTATGCCCAGAAGCTCCTCAGTCACCTGTCTGTGCATACCCAACCGACGCTGCTGTGAGCCCAGCCTGGCCCTGCTCTGACCTGCTACCACAGCGAGTCTCACTGGACCCCAAACCTACTCATACCGTTCGAACATATTATTGTGATTGTGCTATTTAAAGAACTATTATATAAATTAATAAAAAGGAGCAAAAATGTTTTAATTTTTTAAAAAATAATACATAAATAGAATGCTTTGGGAAAGATCCATAAATATACTTCGCATAGAAAAAAAAGTAAGTTGTTCAATTAGGTGTGGATAAGCAACTTTAAAATATTAGGGGAAAAAGTTTAAAAATTGCAAAGAGTTCTGCATTCACCTTATTTTCCAGGTGTCTTTAAGTTCTTACTCTCCTTTAAAGAAACCCAAACTGGAAATGGCAGAGGTCCCATTATCACATGCAGTGTAACTCAAGTCAGACACAAGGCCAACAGCCCTTACTCAAATGTGCCCTGGACATTTTTTGTAAGTGGTGAAATACGTATTTTATTGTTTATTTATAAATAAACTTTATTAAGGTATAATTTATGTGTAATTAATTAACCCATTTTAAGTATAAATTTTGATAAACTGAGAAATTCATAGGCCCTTGGAACTACCACTGTGATCAAGTTCTACAATGTCTCTTTACTATCTCTGCTCCCCACCCCCAAATTCCCTTATGTCCCTTTAGAGTCAAATCTTGGAGAGTATTATGCAAAGTGAGGTAAGCCAGGCAGTGAAAGACAAATACCATATGATCTCACCTATAAGTGGAATAAGCAACCAAAATATAACCAGAGACATTGAAATAAAGAACAAACTGACAGTAACCAGAGGGGAGGGGGGTGGGGATAATGGAGGAGGGAAGGGCGAAGGGTTCTCAGGAACATCTATAAAGAACACGTGAAGAAAACCAAGGGGGAGTGGCGGGGAGAAAATGGAGACAACTGTATCTGAACGACATAAAAAAAATATGGGGGGAAAAAAAAAAAGAAAAAAATATCTTTCCCCTAGCCTTAGCAATCCACTCATTTCTGTCAACTATAGATTGTTTGCCTTTTCTAAGATTTTATAAGATGTAATTATATAGTGCATAGTATATTTCTTAGGTTGGGAGACTGGTCTGGCTCCTCTTATTCAGCAAAATGTTTGTGAGGGTTTCCAATGTTGCTGTACTTGCTAGCAGTTCATTTCCTTATTGCTGATGGGTAGTATTCCACTGTAAAAGCTCATAGAAGAATAAGCTTTTATTCCATAGTAAGGATTCTGATATTAATTTGTAAGTGATTAGATATTAGAGGAGAATGAAATCATTACATTATTTTTTCTATAGGTGCTCCAATGTTTATTATATATTAATAAACCATATATCTTTCATGTAGCTAGACATATTTTATACTGTTTCTCCCAATTGAATCTATAAGCGTGGTGTCAGTTTTGGAATACCCTTCCTCCACTTTTTCATCTGTCTTGTTAATCATAGATAACCCTAAAGGTGGGATAGAATAAAGAAATATTTTTTTAAAAAGAGCATAGTTTGTCCTTTCATTTGTTGATGGACATTTGAGTTGTTTCCAGTTTTTGGCTATTGCAAATAAAACCGCTACGAACTTGTGGGTATAGATTTTAGTACGAAAAGTGTGTTCATTTCTTTTGGGTCAATATATGAGAGGAGAAATGCTGAGTCATATAATAAATATATGTTTTACTTTTGAAGACACCACCAAACTGTTTTCCAAAGTGGCTGTCCAACTTTACATTTTTACCAGCAGTGTATGAGGATTCCATTTAAACCTTCCTCTAGTTTACAGTAGGTAATGGCATTCTTTTAACTCTTAGCCATTGTAATCAATGTGTATGAGTGCCTCATGGAGTTTTAACTTGTATTTTTCTTAAAACTAAAGATTTAGCGTATTTTTCATTTGCTTACTTGGTCACTTGTGTATTTTATTTCATGAAGTGTCCATTCAATATTTTGCCCATTTTTAAATTGAATTGTTTGCCTTCTTTTTGTGTTCTAAAAGTTCTTTTTGTATTCTGGACACAAGTCCTTTGTCAGATACACATATATTACACTGTTTTCCCCCCAGTATATGTCATTTAATTTTTAAAATGGTGTCTTTTTGAAAAGCAGAAGTTTTAAAATTTTTATGTGATCCAATTTATCATTTTTTTCCTTTTCTTTTTCTTTTCTTTAATCTTCCCTAGGAAATATTTGCTTCTGCCAATGTCATGAGGATTTCCCAGGAAAAATTTTAGTTTAGTTTTTATGTTCATATCTATGATCCAAAATAGATGCAAGACCTTTATAATGAGAACTGCAAAACATAACTGAGACAAATTAAATGAGATCTAAATAAAAGGAGAGATACACCATGTTCATGTATTGGAAGACAACATGTTAAATTGTCATTTCTCCCCAATTTGATTTATTAAGACAGTGAGGGAGTGGCACAAGGGTAGCCATAAACAGAAAAGTATTAAAATTAAATTATGCAATTTTTCTCTCCCTCTAAATTGGGATTCCCCAATTCCAAGTCCATTCTGATGAGTTCATTAGGCCCAAATGCATTAAAGTTCTACTTTGTCATAAAATTTTGACATAAAATTTCAAGGCTTTAGTTTAATTATGTTCGAGAAAACACTATACTTCCTTTACTCATTTTGTCTATTACAGTATTAAAAACTAGTGTTTTTTTATGGTGCATCTTAGTAAAACATACTAATGCCTTTTTATCTACTTTCTCCTCCAGAAGGGCATTTGTATATATCACATCAAATAAATTGATATTTTGTCTGAAATTTGTTTGTTAAAATCTGTAATTGTGCATGGTCATGGAAACTAGGAAGATGCAGAGGATAAGCCAAGAGATTATACATTTTACCAAGAGATCAGAATTAGTACCTGCTTTTTGATGTTAAACAAACAAGAAAACCCACACACTTTTTTCCCCCCTGGTGGGGGGAAGATGACAATCATTTTGCAACTCACAAGAATCGAATTTAAAAGTGTTTCGTTATGATGAAGTCATCCCTCATGGATCACCACAGAAAGACACAAATTTTACAACCTGCTGAGTACATCAGGTAAGTTTAACTGTGCAATCACAATCTGCAAAAAAAAAAAAAAAAAAAAACACCCCACCACTTTTAAATGGTTCTTACCATGTGAATTCAGGCTTCTATTTCATTTCTTAGCATTTATTGTGCCTGGAACATTTAAAGTAAGTTGTGACGTCCTAAAGTATAAAGCACTATAAAGGAGTGTTCTTTACTAATAAGTAAGAGTAATTTTTCTAACTGTGGGATAAAATATTTAAAATAGATTAATATGAAAGGTTGATACACAGTTAAATGTAATTTATCTTATTAAAATTGATGTCAGACATTGAGCTTAGATAGGTATCTTAATAGAAAACATGAATGTAGCAAAGCAGAAAACATACATTTTTCTTGCAGATATAAACTGAAAGAGTATAATCTGAAGTCACAGGTGGATCCATTTACTCATTGTTATTATCACAAGTGAATTAAACTGCAGAGCCCATGAGGCAACATAGTCCCTATTGCAAAAACAACATTTAGTGAACTATAGCAACAGGGTGGTTGGCTTGATGATGCCTCTATTAATGTCCACATCAGCTCTGTATGGGCAACTTGGATAAAATTGCCTTACAGAGTCTGTCAGTACATATGTGGATACATTTTGGGCTTAGGTCAACATGGATACAGCTGCTAATTTCTGTGGACATTCTGCCTGAGAAGCAAGAGGCACATTTTTAATAACATTTTTATATTAACAAACAAGCCAATGATGGACTTTGAAAGATAGCCATTAATCATTTACCTTCATGAAATGTGAGATACAGAAGACCTAAGAAGAAGCTTTCAGATATGATTGTACAAAATGGCAGTGCTGTATTACTATCAAGCAGGCATAGGGATTACTCCAAATTCTGGCCTTTTAGCAAGGGATAAAGATAGGATGACTACCACTCAAAGGGCTATTGCAAATTCTGGTCTTTAGCAGGCTCACAGATAACACTGTTACATCCATGCAGACTGGTTTATCTAGGGTATTTGGTGACTCTAAAATAACTAACTCCCATCTTTAGTTAGAAGATAGCCCATTCTCCTGGATAGTAACTAATTTTCAAGAACTTCTAGATTTGTCTTAACAGCTTCCCCTCCTGAGTTTCCCTAGAATTTCATCTCCTATGGAATCATGCATTGACATGCCATTCAAGATTTAAAGTCCTCCATTATAGGGCCATGAAGTTATATATATCTATATAGACACAGATACAGACATAGATATAGGTATCTATATATCTATCATCTATATATCTCCTAAGAACCAGTACAGATCTTCCAGTCCTAAGGGAATTATATGTTTCCTTTATGACATCTGTTTCTCAAGTACTTCATGTTTTCCAATCTCTTTGTCTTTGCTTATGTTATTCCTACTTTCTTCATTTCAGGCATCCTCTTTTCACCGATTGAAATCATACATTACTATCCAATGCCTATCTCAAATGCTGCCTTCTCCAAAAAACCTGATAAGCAATCAGTCATTTTCTTTCCTGCCCCTTCTCCATCCCTCCCTCCCACCCTCCCTCCCACCCTCCCTCCCCTCCCTCCCTCTCCTTCCTTCCTTCCTTCCTTCCTTCTCTCACTGTTACTAATGAATACTGAAATGTTTCCCCTTTTGTGAATTCTTTGGCCCATTTTTCTATTAAGTTCTTCATGAAGCCCGTCTTTATACCTTCAAAGTATGCATACTGTCTTCTCTTTTCAAATTATTGTAGAGATTTTTAACTCTCTTTAAGCAAACATATGAATTCATTTCGTGCTACATAGGCATGTATATACTTGCCTCATCTTCCTTGCAAGACCTTGAGGAACTTTCATGGCAAAAACTGTGCTCACTTTTTGTGTGCTCCATGTGGATTCCAACTAATGCTAGGTATCTGGCATTACATGCAGTGGCAAGGCATTTTTTTGAAATAACTTTTTAAAACTTAGAGCAGCAGTCTTCACAAAAAAGTCTGATATTTATGCTGGCTAATATTATCATAGTAAGAGTTGAAAGGCACATCACTAATTGGTCTATAGGAATTATGTCTTGCTGATGTCAAATGAAAGAATAAAATGAATGTAACTTTCACAACAGAAGTCAAATATATATGATCAGGGTTCCAATTAAATGTTCAAAATTGGGTTAGGGGACACCAGAAATCTTGGTGCAGCAACTAAGACAGTATCTTCATAATTAAAAGCAACCCACATTCTATTAAGTGACTATTTGGAAATTGTGATTCTTGTATCCCTATACAAGTATTAACACAGTAAAATAAACAGTTTTAAACTTACCACTAGGGTAGACAAAAATTGCCCAGATGGTCTAAGCCCTATTACTGTATTAAAAAGAACAGTTAGAAGCATGATTTTTGAAGTAATTCTTTGACTTGTCCTTGGCTGAGTCACCTAAACTACCTGGACCTAAGTCTTCTCACTGTACAACATGGACATAATTATACCTACTTAATCAGAGTGGCTGTGGGAATTACATAAATTAGTGCATAAGAAGAATTCGCATAGCACCTAGCATATCAATAAATGCCACTTTGATGCTTATTGTTGTTTTATTTTTTTACACAACCAACATAGGACATCTAATATTATTTTGCTTTTGTTTTATCCCTTGGTCACAACCCCACCTTCTTCCCAAAGGCAAACATTACCCTAAATCATTGTTTAGCTTCACATATTTTGAATCTCATATAACTAATGTCACACTGATTTTCACTTAACATTGTGTTTGTAAGATTCCTTCAAGGTGATTTTTTTCAATGCCAATAGTATATATCACAAAAATTGGGATTATTGTTCTTGGTCAAAGATCTGCAGATTCACTGTAGATCTTTATCATTTGGAAATAACACTACTGAGAACTTGTTTGCTATAAAATTTTATTTCCTTATAACAACAGATCAAAATAGTGGACTAAGAGCACAACGACATTCCAAGACTCAGTTGAAATACAAGTACACAAGTACCAAAAGCAGTAACAGCAAAAAGTAGGGAGAGGAAGAGAAAGAGAATGTATATGCAGGAGGGAGGTTACAACAGACAAAACATTTCACTTTATGTCTGGAATGAAAGAAGCAAATGAGAACAGGGTGAGTGAGTAGAACAGGCCACACCTTAGAATAAGGTAGGTAGGGGCTGAGAAAGAGGTAAAAGGAAGGTTAATCTGTAGATCACTCAAATAGAACAAATTTTTCTCAAGGGGTTCCCACACATGCTGACTACAATTTCAGTCAGAATCATAGGGTTGGAAAAGGTGAATAAAGCCTTCCTCAGCCCTGTACCTAGAGGGCACTACCACATTTCCTGAGGCTACTAAACATTTCAAAAGTCCATGATGGGGACATGCAGCAACAAACCCCAGCCAGAACTGGCAAAAATCACTCTTGGTGCTCAAGTAGTATGTGGCTCTAAGACCAAAAACACTGTTGAATATTTGCTTCGCCATTCATAGGGGAGGCCAAGTGGGAAGGAGAGAAATGACATCTCACATCTCTTCCAGAAAAGTAAAAAAAAAGGTGATTAATGGGGAGGAGTTCTGAAATTCGACTACCCGAAATTTAATCTAGGCTGCTTACCTGTCTATTACGGTTGGCAGACTCATGAGTACAGTCCGAAGAGCTCTTTTGTAAAACATTGGCTCATAAAATCTTTGAGCCAGAAAAGATGACTTCACAAGTCTCTCTGGATGCTAGAATCCTGGTTCCCAACCCTCAATCCAGTGATCTCTTCACTCGTTTTAAGTATTTCATGATTATGAAAATAGTACATGTTCATCGTAGATAACTTGAAGATTAAGGAAAAGTATGGAAAAATAATAATCATATAATGATTACTGAAAAAGTCTATATTTTAAACAGTCTTCTTAAAGACTTCCTATGTATATTTTTATATAATTTTGATCACACTGAATGTACAAGTTTAACCTTTCTCCCACAGAAGAGCACTTTCATAAATACATTAAATTCTTCATGTTTTATAGTATTTTAATAATGTCTCATCATTTGAGAGCTATAATATATAATATTGTATAACACAAGTACTTGTATTTGGTCACTTAGACCATGTAGTTGTCATTATAAATTATTTCTCAGTGAGCATTTTTTGCAAATGGATGTTCAAATTTCTATTTCGTTATAATATATCTCTTTATGCATCTATCGGTCTGTTTTCCTGTCTATCAGATTGAAAAACATGAAATATTGAAAGTTCTTACAGAATATTTCCAAATAATTTTCCAAAGGGGTGGGACCAATTTACATTCCCACCAGCTGCAAATAAGTGCAGTTTCTTTTTCTAAATCTTTGCTAATTCCATAGACAAAAATAAATTAGAATTCAGTTGTTTTAATTTCCATTCACTCTTAGTAAGAATAACATTTAAGTTAATTATCCATTTGTATTTACTTGTTTAAGAATTGGTAACATCCACTATATATCCCTATTGGGATTTCTGCAATTGCACAAATTTTTTTTCATATCATATTTACCATACTCATTGCAACTATTTATCATATTAATTAAAAATATAATTCCCATTTATTTTTCTTAATTTTATCTTTAACATTTATATATTTACATCTAAAATTTTTGTTGTGAAATCTATTGATAATTTCTTTTATAATTTGTTCCTTCTTTCTCTATAAGCACAAAGAAAATCCTTCCTCAGTACTAGATCAGAACAAAATTTATATTTTACCCTAGGTTTTAAAAAAGTAGTTTTTAAAGATTAGTCCTTTAACACATCTGGATTGGGTAGATAGTGTGAGTTAAGGAACATATTTCTTTTTTGTTTTCTGAAAGCACTATTCTTTTGATCAGGCATAACCATTCTTTTTAAAGTAGTATAAAATTCCAAGAGAGGTTTGTGGCAGGTCCTGCCTCTTCTCCTAATTAGAGAAGTAATTCCCATTCTGCTCATCCAAACCACCTATTCCATGCAGGGCTACCCTAAATCATAATCCCTCTAACTCTGCTAGGATAACAAAGTGAATCAGTTGCCTATCTCATGTTTACTTTTGCTCTCTGGCCATTTTGACACCTGTGTAGACACACAATAATTTTCCTACTGTTGGTTTGTAACTCCAGTCCTTATATCTGACGTATCATCCTGAAAACCTTTCGGGGCATTTTTCTTTCTCCACGACTTTAGAATAGGTTAGTACATTACAATAGTGTGGGGAGCAGGACCAATAAAATGCCATTGTTCTGGTCAATATAAAATAAAGTATATAAAACAAAATGGAGTCACTCATGTCAACTAAGATGACTGCTGGCCAGCTGTGACAGTTTGGTTCAAGAAGGAAACTACCTAAATCAGGCCAGGCACCCAGCCAAATGCCTGCCAGGGTGGCGTATCCAAGATACCAGTATATAGATAGATGTGTCTGCAGAGAGGGCACACCTACCAAAAGAGTGCTTGGGGCTCTTGGCCCTGAGCCACAGCTCAATCACGTGCCAAGAATTTGGGTATAACTGAGGTCAACTTCAGAGCCACAACCGAGACAGCTAAACTACCACCACAAGCTGCTGCTCCACACTACCCCAGGTCACGTGTTGCTGGAGGGCCTGCCCAACTGAACTTGAACTTCCACACCATCTGAGGCATCACTCCTATCGGACTGAGACACCTGCTTGCTGATGCTGTTTCCTGGGCCTAGGACTGAGACTCGGGTTTGTTAATCCCCCGTTGACTGTTGTGTGTTAACTGTGTGTGATATTATAGAGGAGAGGATATTAATGTAATATTGGTGTTCTATCTCCCGTGAATCCGCACTTAATAAAAGCTGAGTTTGAGCAACAGCTCTTGTGGCTCTCTGCCTCATGCCTTGCCGCTGCTGAGCATAGATTCAGCTGGGCAATCTACTTCCCTTGAGCTGAGGGTGCACTCTGACTTGCAGGAAAGACT
The DNA here is from genome assembly GCF_004126475.2 of Phyllostomus discolor. Lineage (NCBI taxonomy): Eukaryota > Metazoa > Chordata > Mammalia > Chiroptera > Phyllostomidae > Phyllostomus > Phyllostomus discolor. Next base: position 48,077,959 of record NC_040904.2, on the reverse strand, counting down.
ATAATGAGACCCTCCGCAAGAGATACGGTCTATAGAGATCATATGGAGGGTACTCGTGTCAAATAAAAATTGGATCACAATAAAAGTGATTTAATTTGGTTAATTCATTTAAGCATTTTGTCTTGTACCTAAAGTACATTTATTGTTGATATGCTTTCTACAACTCCACTGAAAAATTAATCAGGCCATTTAATTGCCTGAAACAAACACAAGATAACCTCTCAAGAACAAGATTAGAAAAGTGAAGGTCAATGGGTCAGGGCATGATGATCTGGCTTAACCAAAAGAATCAGACTCAACAGTATATTTAAATTTCTATGTATAAATCAGATGAGCTATCTTTGAAAAAAGAATTCTGCTTATAATCATATATTTGAACTACATATGCATAAAACTTTCAAGGATGGCAGAACTAATGGCTGGGTCCACATGTGGAAGATGACATTCTTGAATTCAGGGCACAGGGTGACATTGAGTAGCTCCAATTTCAAGAAGGGCTAAAAATCTTCAGGCCCTTGACCATATGCTCCCCAAACCTATCCGTGATCCTCCTGGACTCTTTTCAAATTCAGCAAATGCATCCTTTCCATTGAAGTCATTGGGATGGATAACAATCTTCACAGGTCATCTAATCCGTGCACCTGCCTTTAGGCAAGGCTGGTCATAAAACCACCCCAGACAGATGCTTCTTTGCTGTTCTCAAAATTCCCGGAGGAAGGAGGTTTCACAGGCTGTCACAATAATCCACCCCCATGTTTCCCAGTCACCCCTAGGACACTGAATCCTAAGCATTTAGTTAATAGCAGGTGGCAATGAGACAACTCGTTTTCTCTCCCTGAGGAATTGGAAATTGGCCAAATTAGCCATGGGGCAATTGCCAAAGTGTACAGGAACCCCAATGCTGCTCTGAGCTTTACAAATATCAAGTTAAGTGGAGGTATTTAGTGTTCCCAGCTGACAAAATACCAAATTCAGTAATGAGCTGGGTAAGTTTTATAATGCTCAGTCAGGAATTTATATGTCAGTAATAAAGTTCAATGTTTATTTCTATTTTAAAAAATTGAAAAAATTAAAACCTTGGAAGTAAATTTTTAATAATTCTTGGATTAAAACTGAATTATAAAACATTTATAATACATTTTAAAAGACATATCAAAACCCTTGGGATACAGATGAAGTTAGAGAAACATTTATTATCTAAATGTTTTCATTATTTATAAAAATAGCAAATAAGTAAACTAATATACAGATTAAGCTACTACAAAAATGAATAATTAAGTAAACTAAAACAAAGTAGGAAGTTTAGGTTTAATAAAGCTAAACACTAATAGTAATAAGTTAAAAAAACAATCAAATTCTACACACACACATAAACATACAATAAAACTCCTAGGAAAGTTTAGCTAAAGGAAAAACAGGAAAAACAGCTGAAAAGAGATATAAATGCAGACAAAGATATTTAAAAATTATAAGTGAATAATATGCCTTCATCATGTTAACATAGTTAAAACTCTTGAGAAACTGAGTGATTTTCTAGCAAAATACATAAACTACTAAATGGATTCCAACAGAAATAAAATAAATAGATACATGAATATACTTCAGTATAGCCAAATAATCACAAAGAAATTTATAAGGTTTTTATATGTAAATGTAGGGGCTAGTCTTTACCTAAAATTTTTTATTGTTATTCTATTACGGTTATACCAATTTTTCCCCCTTTGTCCTCCTTTGCCCAGCCCATGCTCTGTTCCACAGCCAATCCCCACTCTGTTGTCCACGTCCATGGGTCATTCATACATGTTCTTTGACTAGTCCCTTCCCCTTCTTTCCACCATTATCCCCCAACCCCCTCCCTTTTGTCTGCTGTCAGTCTGTTCCATGCTTCCACGTTTCTGGTTCTATTTTGCTCATTAGTTTATATTGTTCATTAGATTCCTCTTAACAGTGAGATCACATGGTATTTGTCTTTTACCACCTGGCTTATTTTACTTAGCATAATAGTCTGTAGTTCCATCGATGATGTCATAAAAGGTAGGATTTTCTTCTTTCTTTCTGCTGTGTAGTATTTCATTGTGTAAATGTATCACAGTTTTTCATCCACTCATCTACTGATGGGCACTTAGGCTGTTTCCAGCACTTGGCTATTGTAAATAGTGCTGCTATGAACATAGGGCTGACGAAGTTCTTTTGAACTGGAGTTTTGAGATTCTTAGTATATATTCACAGCAGTAGAATTGTTAGGTCAAAAGGCAGTTCCATTTTTAATTTTTAAATATTCCATATTGTTTTCCACAGTGGCTGTACCAGTCTGTATTTCCAACAGTGTACTAGGGTTCCCTTTTCTCTACATCCTTGTCAACACTTGTTTGTTGATTTGTTTATGATGGCCATTCTGACTGGTGTGAGGTGATATCTCATTGTGTTTTTAATTTGCATCTCTCTGATGGCTAGGGATGCTGAGCATCTTTTCATACACCTATGGGGTATTTTTCTATTACCGTATAATCCCCTTTATATCCTCCTACCCCTGTAATCACCATACTGTTGTCCATGTCCCTGAGTCCTTTTCAAAATTTATAAGTTTGCTAAAGATTTATTAATAAAAAAGACATGTGACTTTAAACCCAGCTTACCCTAATGCTTAAGGAAGACATAATTTCTAAACAAGTCAAACTATTCCAGACCTTATAAAAATAAGATTTCAAACTGCAAGGATGGCCTATGCTTAACATGAAAACATGATATTCTGCCAAAAGTATGGACCAATCCTGACTTATGAATATAGGCATAAGGATTCTAAATAACTAGCATTAACAGCTGGAAGCCATCAGATTATCAAGTAGTATATACTATACAGTTTTATAGGTTTTATACGAATAATGGAAGGATGAATCCTCATTAGTAATTCTATAAACATAACTCACACAAACAAAAGAAAAATATAACTTTAATATTGAGTAAATATACAAATTTAATAAAATTTAATGGCAATTTCTAATTAAAAATCCAAGCAAGAGAGATATGGAATGAAATCTCCCATAAGAAAAAAGTATTTGGCTGATATTGGTAGTAAAGACTATATGAAAATATGAAATACTAAAGGCACTGCTACAAAAAGAAGAGATGTCCAATATCTCTTTCATTCAATAATATATTTCTAAATGTAGGAAAGCCATAAGAAAATTAGATAACTAATACAAAAACTGGGAAAGAAAAGACAAAATTAGTAAATAATAATGCATGCTTGAAAGAATCCAGGTAACTGCAGCAAAAGGGTTACACAACTAATAACATAAATCAGTAAGTTGTCTGGCAAAGTCAAGAGCTTCCTTACATGCAAGCAATAACCACTTAGAAATAAAAACAAACAAAAATATGGCACAGTAGCAAAAAAGTGACTAATCTTGAAGTAAAGTTATTGAGAAAAGGATTATAATTTATATAAAAATTATTTAAGTATATTGAAGGGTATAAAATGCAATTAAAAAATTGAGTTTAGTATAGCTTTATGGGGCAACATGCAAACAGTGAATTATTTTTTAGAAGTATTACAGAATTCCTCAGTTTTCTACAGAGGTTCTGTATCTTAATGGTAGCATATTACCATGCATATCTGTATACACTCACACATTTTTGGTGAAGGAAGACAAAATTTCTAAGATAGACTGAGAACTCTTTTCTGTGAACATAGTTACTCTGCAGCACAGAAACACAGGACTGTTCCCTTTAGACAACTCCTATACACAATCACATGAGACTTGGATTAGAATTAGGACTGTCGCCAAGGTAAGCATCTGTAAAGTAACAGAGTTCAAATCATCGGTGGCCATTAACTATGGCTGAAGCAGCTCAACAACAGCCAATTCGAACTCTTTTTCACCTAGTTTCACTTTCACTTGGGATTTGCCCACTTTGCCATCCATGGCCAAGGTACCAGCAAGTCCAACTTTCCTCTCTGGGCCAACTAAGAGACAATGCATTCCCTCTAAGGGAGATAATAGAATGAAGAGGAGCAGAAAGAAGAGCTTTTTCTTCTCCAATAGTCCAAAAGGCATTTCCACTGACATTTGGTTTGACTGAAATACCATAGAAGATGCATATTTTACCTTCATTTTATGATGAAGAAATATGAATCAGATAACTTAGAAATGTTTACCTTTTCTCTTTTCAGTGGGATACTCCTTTATGATCCATACCGATTAATCTAACTGTCATAATCAGCATTAATATTGCAAGTTATAGTATGCATGGGAGACACCAAAAAAACCCATAATAGTCTTCTGGATGGTGGGCCCCTTATAGCACAGGCTTCACCCGCTAGGTGAGTGTCATAAGAACCCATCTGTATCAGTGTGCCAGATGGTGTTGTTGTGAGAAGCTACATTTGGCTTTAGTTATTTTTTTTAAGATTCTTTCAATGCATTTGCCTATTTTGTGATGGGTGAATTATGAGTGCACCTACCTGCCCGCACCACACTGAGCATTCAGCAGTTTTTCACCCAAAACGGCATGACCCCTGAGCCCCATCCTTCCTATTTTCCTGCTATTGCCACAAGTGGCTTTTTTTTTGTTTCTCCACATGAAAAAAGTTCTCAAAGGGAAACATTTTGCAAATGTGGAAGAGGTAAAACAAACAAAAATGGCAGAAACACTAAAAGGCATCAAAATCGATGAGTTCAAAAACTGTTTTGAGCAGTGGAAGTCTCCATTAGGTGTATTGCATCAAATGGAGAGTAATTTAAGGTTGACTGAAGTTTAAATATGTAAGAATAAATACATACTTTTTATTGTAAACAAATTCTTTTTTGGGGGGTGTCCCCCTTTGTACAGTGGTTCCTAGAAGAGGGGATTTTTGAAATGTAAATGTAAGTGTATCCCTAGGATGACTAGAGCACGTTCCCTCCTGTCCAGATCTTAAAATAACTTTTCTCATTTCTGAATTGTGTCTAACCTGGTTCTTACTGTTGGAAATTAATGTTCCACTTGGGAGCCTGTTGTTGTCTAATTCAGAAAAACCTATGATTTTGTGAACACATTCTTCACCATAGTACGAATCACAAGCTTTCTTAATTCCCCTTCGTGTTTTCTACAGATTTTGCTACTACAACAAATTCTGGAACTCCTGTATTAATTATTTTCAGAAAACAAACTTTCATGATACTGACTGGCATGGGGTTAGGAATGTAAAACCTCTCTTCCTGACCTCTTCTCTTCACCCATATACTCTTTAACACGTATATTCCCCCCTCATCTTTTTTCCCTCACTCTCCTTTCTTCCACTACTTTTCTGTAAATAAAAGGAAGGAAACAAAGGGAGACAGGGAGAAAGGAAGGATAAAATGATGAAGGATACAATGAATGAAGAAAAGAATAAAGAAATAAAGGAGGGAGCCTGTATGCATTAAGTAAAGGATTGGACAAGGACAACTTACATTGAGAAAAACCCAAGCTGGGTTTCTAATAACTTAAGAGCTTAGATGTTCCATCAAAAGGATCAAGCTTACTTGGGAATCAACAAATTTGTTCTAGATACTCCAGGATCTTCATGTGGTTGTTAAGTCAAAATGACCTTTCCCACTGTGTAGCTTTCAGCACCATTAAAGTTTTAGGCAAATCTCAAGCTTTCCTTTACTCCAAGGGTCAAACCAACAGGAAGAGTTGCCTTGCTATCAATCAGGTTTTTGGAGCGCACCTCCACGTGTGTCCCAAGGGCCAGCCTGCCATTGTTATTTCTAGAGAGCCATTGGAAATTTACCAGAAGGGCATTCTGGTAGGCAGCAAAAGGATCTCCCAGAGACCACCATGTCCTAATCTCTGGAGTCTGGAAATACGTATAAGACAAAAGGGCCTTTTCTGATGTGTCTAAATTAAGACTTTTGAGATAGGGTTATTATCTAAGATTAACCAGTTGGGTCTAATCTAATCACTTGGGTGTTTAAAATCAGAGAACATTTCCCAGCTGTGATCAAAGGGAGGCTTGACTAATGAGAAATGGTCACTGATGCTATGCTGTAGGCTTTGAAGTTGAAAGGAGGGGGCCACAAGGTACAAGTGTGGGCAGTGTCTACAAGCTGGAAAAGGAAATGAATTGGGTTCCCTCTTGGTCAATTCAAAAAGAACTGTAGCCCTACTAACACCTTGATTTTAGCCCTCTGAGGCCCATGTTCAATTTCTGACCTACAGAACTATAAAATTATGAATTTGTGTTGTTTCAAGTGACTACCATATTTTTAGGACTATAAGATACACCTAGGTATTAGAGAGGAAAACAAGGAAAAAAATTTTGAAGAAAAAACATGGTAAAATATTTAATAACCTGTGACCCCGCTCCACCACTGCCCCCCACACAGAAAGCCAGGTAAGCTACATTCGAACTATAAGATGCACCTCCCCCTTCCCTCCCAAATTTGGTGAGGAGTGCATCTTATGGTCTGAAAATATGGTAAGTTTTTGGTGATCTGTTACAGCTGCAATGGAAAACTAATACAGGTACCATGCAATTAATAATGACACAATCTTTTATAGCTGACAAAATACCCTCATATCATATCAAACCCATTGGAGAATGAAGAAGAAGGGAAGAGAAGCTTTAAGGTGTTCTCATTTTTTTGCCCACCCATGTCCTACCCTTCTTACCCTTTGAAAAAGGATTTGAAGTAGGGTTACATATGCTAAATCCAATCATACTTCCTTACCAAATTCCCCCAACACACTTTTCTTACTATTTCTACATTTATAAGTAAGTACCAAGATACTTGTTACCTTGGACAATTCATTTAGTTCATAACTACCATATACCTTGCAAATAAATGATGCAAAAAGGAAGTAAGTTTTCCAAGTATTAGCCTGGGCACTACCTGTTGGTAGTTTTGCCTTAGACTTCTGTTTTTCTCCAAATGTCATTTTCTTCATTAAAAACAACAACAACAACAGAATTAGGAAATGACCCAATGGTAATTTCTACTCTAGACACATATAAATTCTTAAATGGGTATTAAGCGCTTGAAAAGTTTTCTCCTTGATGGTGGGACCAGAATAAACTACACACACATACAGTGATTTTCTGAGGAACTAATCTTTAAATGTGTATGCTAGCTTTTAAAATGTGATAGTTCTCCTTCAATTAAAACAGGTGGATTATTCACATAATAGCATTCAGTAGTAGGACTGCTGATGTGCAAAAATTAAAATACATACACAAAAAAACATACCAGAAAGTTCCTTGACTTAACTTGCATTTCTGCATACCCAGGCACTTCCTGTTTTGAACAGTGATAAAAATGACAGCAATACCTTTTTTCTCACCTCATAAGTCCCTCAAATCTGTTCTCATGAAATTTCCAATTCCATTATCCTCTGTGAAGTGGCTTTATAAAATTATCTAGGACTAGGACATTAGTGATGTTATATGACAATAAAAGTGGTTATCTCCTCTATTTTTTATGTCCCTAATCTGAGGCTACCCTCTGCCTAATGATAGCCACCTATTTCTCATTTTTCACAGAAACAAATACCCCTTCTATGATCTCTCACCAGAGCTTTCATCCCTGAACCCCAGGCTCTCCAGCCTCCCATGTGCCGCCACATTTTCTTCAACTCAAGTCTGCTTCTGTCCAAGAGAACTTTTTTATAAAGTCAGCAACATCTTACAAGTTCTCAAATTCACCATATTCTCCTACCTCTGTTCTTTTGCACATGATATTTCTTCTCTATGTAACATTTTCTCCCTTTTTCTCTACTGGGAAAAATTTTCTCCTTTCTTGAAGACTTCACTCAGATATCACCCCTTAAGATTCTCCCTCACCTCAGGGCCCCAAATATTCTTTCTCATAGTCACATGCACAATGCTACTTTATAACATTTATCACATAGTAAAAGAATTATTATGTATTTTTTAAATTTTATTTTAATTGTTGTTGAAGTACAATTTTCTATCTTTTACTCCCATCCCAGCCTACCCATCCAGCCCTCCCTTCCTCCCTCCCATTTCCACCTGCCCCTAGCTTTTGTCCATGTGTCCTTTATACTTGTTCCTGTAAACCCTTTCCCTTTTCCCCTGAAATTATGTATTTTTCAATCATTAACCTTAAGCAGTCTATGAGTTTCTTGGGAATAGAGACATCTGAATTTAATTATTTATAGCACATTTTTTCCCAGAAAGGATTTATAACAACTCTTAATTCATCCCACCTAGAACAGTGACAGAAATACAGTAGGCTGTCAATAAATATTTACTTACCAACAGAACCAAATAACCTTGTCATGTACTGTGTCATTACTAGACATACTGACTCACTAAAAGAGAGAGATCACAGAAAATTTAGGAGATAATTCTCCTGCTGAGTTTTGCCATTTCTGCTATTTGTTATCAAAGAAACAGAAATTGAAAACAGACAAAAAAAGCCATGCAACCCACAAATCTACTATTATGAAAATGTGTATTCCATATCGATGAGCTGTGACTTAACTAGGACCAAGTGAATATGTGTAGAACAGCATAATCTAATGAACTTATCATCTCTTTACCAACTGACTTGTTACGGGATTTCAGGTAAATCAATCACTACCCCTGGAAACTCCCTGTTTTGTTTTGTTGTTGTTTTTTTTTTTTGCCTTCTGTTCTTCTAGAACCACTGAGGAGAACACAGTGTGTTTGCAAAGGCAATTTTGGGAAATAAACAAGAAAATTGCTTAACACTGAAAGTCAGAAGATGCAGATTCTACATGTAGGTATGTCATAAATGAGGCGTGATCTTGGGGAAGTTATTGCTACCCTCTGGTTCTCAGTTTTCATAAAAATTAATTACTAATTCTCAAACTTTCCGACACCCTCAACCACCACTTAGCACCTGGGGAATATGGCACATTCCATCAGCTAAATTTTCTCGTATTGATAGCATTTTCTCAGTGGAGGTGGGTCTGGGTTGTGTCAGAATCACAGTCTACGTATAAACAAGGTAGGTGTACAAGGGTATGTAGGTACAGTGATAAAACTCCCTCCTGTGGTTCTTAGTATTCTAGGTGAGAAACAGGAAATTCCCCCTCTGTACCTCCAGCTCCAAAACACTCATGATTTTATAATTTGATGACTGAGTGTGAGGAATGGCACAAAAAGGACAATAGTATAAAATGCAGACTAATGGCAGAATAAAGTTATTAGTTAAGAATAGTTTCTTCATTAAAAACAGACATATATGCTCAGAAACATGAACTTAGACTTGATTTATAAGAATTAGGCTTTTCCTTTTACTGTTCTATCTATGTGACCTTGAACAAGGCCCTGGACTGCCTTTGGACTAAATTTTCTCATCTATAAAATGCAGACACGAATGCCTCCCCGCAGTGGGGATTAGGTGTGATCAGCTGTACAAAGCATTCAGTGTGGTGCTGAGCATGGAGTCAGTGCTCAGTAATGGCTGTCAACAATTGTGAGGACAAACTACATAAAATGTACTTAAATGAGTAAGACATGCCTCCCCATCTTTATAGGTTAGGGTTCCTCTGCTCATTTAGAATCTCGCATAACTCAGCTCAAAATTGGACTATCAAAAATTTCTGACAATGAAATGAGAATCAAAATTCTGTTAATGTATTTTATATTTATTCATTAACCCCCAAAGAACTATTTAATATTTTAGCATCTTAATTGGAAATTCCAGAAGATCTTATGTGCGACCATCACTAGTGATGGGTTTCAGGGTTTTATTTAAACACACGAAGCCCAAGGAACCTGCATCACGATGCTCTAGTACTCCTGGTATCGTAATCACGAAGTGAACATCTTCCGAAAACTAACTGTGTGTCAGTTAGTTTTACTCACTGTTGTGAGTAATTTATGTGTATTACTATTAACTTATTTAAACCTCAAAAACACTATCATAAATACTGTTGTAATCATCTCTATTTTTCAAAGGAGGTTATTGGTACAAAGAGAAGTGAAACTTGCTCAAGATCACTGTGGCCATGTGGAAATTCGAACCCAGGAATCAGGTCCCAGATCCCAAACTTTGGGCCTCTCTGGTGTGGTGGGGGTAATAACAAGATCCCTGAATGGGCTGTGAGAAAATATGAACTCTAGACCTATCTGAGTGACCTTAAATACATTACTTCCTTGTAGGTCCAAGGTTTCTCTGTCTAAACTGAGGGATTTGAATTAAATCTAAGGTTCCCCAGCATTAAGAATATCAGAATTATCATCCTGGTTCAAATATTGATTATTTCTCTCCTTTCTAGGATTTCCTAACTCAAACCACCCTCCAATTTGAAGGACAAGGATTAGTGTCTGCAGAAACCTCCATCCCCCCCTTTTAAGATTTACTTTTTAGCTGCTTTTTTGTTTGTTTTGTTTTCCTGGCATGTGTTATGTTGGCAACACAAACCACTGTGTATACATCTATGTGTTTGTAAATGTTTATGCTGTTATTGCTGTTTATTTCCTTTGTTTAGAAGAAAAATAATTTGTAAAACAAACACAAATGGAAAGGAAACAAAATTAGGCAGACCAGATCCCACTAACAATAGGAACCACACAGTTGCATTTGTCATCGTATTTGCAGTGCTATTTCTATCCCCACCACCAGTGAAGCACCCACTAGCCCTTCTCCTGCTTAGTTTTCTCTGTAGGACATACCACCATCTGACATACTATATTATTTGACGTATTTATGTGTTATCTCTCCTAGGAGAATGGAAGCCATTAAATAACAGAGGCTTTTTGTCTCTCCTTTTCAAGGCTGTTAGGCCAAGGTCAGTAACAGTGCCTGTGCACAGTAGGTGCTCAAAAAGCATTGATGAAGGGAATTGAATTGCTTCCTGATATGGAGGATCTCTGGGGACTGATGGCACATCACTATTAAAGTTCATCTGTTTTCTCTCCTCACTTAATATCATCACCCACCCATAACAGAGGCCCAGAAATGCATTTAAACTCATCCTTTCTACTCTTGCCTGAAATTTCACAACATAATTGTCTTGGTTCAGGCTCTATTAGCTCCCCTTAAACTAATGCAAATGACACCCCAACTGACTTTCAGTCTCCTAAATTCTCTCCTATTTAACATCCAGCCCCCCAACAGTACCTAGAGTATGTGATCTTTAATCAATACCTATCAGATCATGCTGTTCCCTTGTCTAAATCCTTCATGGATCTTCAGGGCCTTCAAAACAGACTCTAGACTATTCAGCAGGAAACCAAAAACCCTTTTGAACTGACCACTGATCATCCTTTTAGTCTCATTCCCCTCCTATACACTATTCTCTAGTCATATTGCACATTTTGCAATTCCCTCTTTGATCTCTTTGTACCCACTGGATTGTTTGTCTGAAATGCCCTTAAATTCACATGTACCTGGAAAATTCCATTAACATTCAGCCCCAGCATCAGTTATATTTGAAAACCTTTCCCCAATTTGCCAATTATGGAAGCCACCCTCAACTTCTTTCTCCCTCTAATACTTTTCACCTAACTCCGGTAGTACATTTGTCATATTGAAATTGAGATATTTGTAGACACTGCCTCTATTTGGTAGACTAATGTTTAATGGCAATGCCTAGTGCAGTACTTGGTACATAGCAGACCTTTAATAACTACTGAATAAATAAGTGGAGCAAACAAATACATACATGTTTTAATTTAGAGATCCTTATCCTTCTCATTTAAAACATGTTTATAAGTAAAATTGGATTCTAAATATGTCCCAACAAACACAAAATTTAGAATTTTTCTAGTCTTACCAAGAAAAATCTTGTGGCCTGTCTAGGGTATCTCTTGACTTCGCAAGTGACTGTAATGCTGAGGCCATTCCTTCCACAGGTATCTTCTTCTGTGATCTCCAAGAATCCACCTTGGGCCTAAAGTCTCAGTGAGAATGCTGCCATTACCTACAAAGTTGGGATGGCCACTGGATGCACACACCTGGATGGCCACTGGATACAAACACCTATTTCCTCGATCTGCCGGAAGAGAACCGGAAGCGGTAGTATCCCCACGTGCCTGGGACCAGAGACGTAGAGCATGGGAGGTTCCAGGAGAGTAGGATGTGGGGTAGGCTGTTCCCAGGATTGCTTTAGAAGCACAAGAAAAGTTTTCTTTAAAATCAGGGTGTTACAGCAGCTATCTGAAGACACCACATATCCAAAATTAGGAGTGGGAACAAAGTCAAAGGAGCAGTTAATCAGTGTGTGGCTTCCTGAACCACCTTAGTGAAATAAAATGCCAAAATTCACAGATACATTGACACTCCTGCTGATGGCCTAAAATAGCATCAACTTCCGACTTGGCGAGCCAATTGCTAGCTATTGCATTTAACTCTTCTGCATGATGACATGTCAATAGGGTGACCTTATTTGCAAGATGAGTTCTCTTCTCCCTCTCTCATTTCCACTTTGGCACTGAGACTGGACTTTGCTTTCTCCAAGGCTCATTAGACTAGAAGATGCCACTGTGGAAGGATTTGTTTAAATTAAAAGTAACTATTTCCAAGTGTGAAAGAAGGCAGCACTAGATTGGGATGAAGCATTGGGAAAAAGGAATTTCTGGATATAGATATGCTAAAATACCCAGAAACAGGTTTGAAATTCAAGAGGAAACAGGGACAGAGATGTATCTTAAGTGCTGTTAACAAAAGGAGTATTATATTCAGCACTTGTCTTATATCACCTAGACTAAGTGGCTCTGCTGGGCACCATTACCCTTATAGGGGGAGTCAAGAGAATGTTCCTGCAGGCATCTGGTGTAATGCAAATGCAATGATGGATTTCTACCAGCTGCCTGGCCAGTGATGGGACCCTTCTATTAGAGAAAATAAAATTGTATTTTAAAAAATACCTAAGAGAAGCAGAGGAGAAACAGAATGGGATTTGGCAGAAAAGTCAGATGATGAGCACAGGCTCCCTGGGTCCAGTCTTCTGCCAGGCCTAGTTAGCCAACCTGCAACCTGTAATCACAGGCACAGTATATGCAGGGGTTAAGAGCCAGGCTTTGGGTTAAGAGCCAGGCTTTGGGTTCAGATAGCACCTGAAATAATTACTAAACTCTGGGAAAATTATTTGACTTTTCTTTGCTTAAATTCTTCATCTGTAGAAGAATAGTGCTGTCTTCATGAGATTATAGTCAAGAAATATGAGTAATGCCTATCAAACTTGTAACAATATGCTATGTGTTCCATATATGTGAATCTAAAAATAAACCCATGAGTGGAAATAGTTAGGAGTAAGTCAGACTAGATAACCTCTACTGCAAGCAAAAGTTCTAGTGGAGTTTCATAGAGAGACCTAAGACCTCTTCTAGCTCTATCTCTTCATTTGGGGAACAGTAAGATAAGAAAGATATGACCTTTCTTCTCAGTTGACCTTACAGTAAAGTAGGAGGTATAGACATATAGACATATATATTATATAGTGTATATATGTGTATATACCTATATACACATATATAATATATACATATGTTATATGTATAGGTAAGAAATAAAAACCATGTAAGTCATGAATAAAGTATTACAACAACAAGAATTAGAAAGAATCAATTCTGACTTAATTGGAGACCATGTTCTAGGGGTGGCTATAGTGTTTTTCCGTTTGTACAAAATTCTTTTTTTTTTCCAGGTACACCTGCAAGTGAAGTAGATTATACATCATCTGGATCCTGGACCCCAGCAGGACAACATCTTCATTTTTCTTTATCATTCACATGAATAACCCAAATAAGTTCAGTTCCAGGAAGCAGGAGTTCACCCAGCCAGGGTTCTGATGCTTTGCTATCTCCCTGCTTCTTACTGCCTGACAAAGCACACTGGAATCAGATGTAGTCCCAGCTAGTTCTGTCTCTGATTGGTTTCTATAGAGGTCACAGGTACATGTCTGAATAATGTGGGCAACAATTGCTTGATGGGTCCCAAACTTTGCACTGGAATTTTTAATCAAGGCAAAAAAAAAAAAAAAGACAATTCAGCAGACTACAGACAAAGAAAAAATTAACTAGATTTTCTACTACCTACAATTTTCTGCCTAGTAGTGATGTGTTCTTTGTTCCACTGAAAAACCCTCTACGCTGATGGTGCGGACACTGACAGTGAAGCTGTGTGGTGGTTGGCTGTCTCTAATTTTTTTCTTCACTTTTCAGATGAGAAAGTAGGTTATGATTCATTTTGTACAATCTGAGTCAAAATTCATTTTTGTCTTTTTTTTTCAATTAGTTCTCCTGCATTCCACATGAAAAAGCAAGAGTAGTTTGCTCAGCAAATGAGAACACTGTGGTATGTCTTTGTGTGCTGCTTTCTCACACACAATGACTGAAAAACATTTTTGTATTAGCTAATTATATTCCAATAATAAGAAAACATAAAAAAGAGTTAATTCAAATAGAAGCAAACACTAACATCAAAAATTCAGAGGGGTTGGTTGTTATAAGCTATAAATGACGTAAATCAAACAAGATGCTGCTCTAGGAACTGATACTAACATCTCTTAAATTTTTGATCTATTACAGTTTAGAATGCATTATAACTGTTATTTATTTGAAATTGATCATCACAATAAACACATGTAATAAATATGGATGATAATGCTCTTTTTAAATAGATGAAAAACAGAAACTCAGGAAGTTTAAGAGGTTATATATAATTGCTAGAAGAACAGGCAACATAATCCAGAAAACCTAAATTGAGACTTTGGTTTCGTCTCTTAATCTGTCCTTAGATAAAACAATTTCTCTGGCGAAATGCTCCCATTTTACAACTGGTAAAAGAATGTTTTTAAATAATGTATCATATGTTCTAAAGGATATTACAAATGACAACTGTCACAGATGCTACACAAAAAAGATATGAGACTTAGACTTGGATTTCCTGACTCCAAGTCCAGTGCTCTTTCGCCATGCTATGTAACAAAAGACGAAATATTCATTTTATGGTGGTGCTGTATTATCTACACTGAAGACCATGGTCACATTAATGTTTTCCAATATTAATATCACTATACATGCCAAGTGCCAGTAGCAAACATTATTGACTCAAGTAAATCCTTAAGTAGTGATGCAAAGGTATCCAAATAAGGACACAATATTCCTTATATTCTGCAAACCTATTTTATTTTTATTAACTGACACTTAAAGCTACTTTACATGCTGTGAACCTTCTCATAAACACTGAGGAATAAAAAACAGTACTGAGCAGAGTATAAAATGGATTAGAAAACATAATTCTTGAGTTTCTTTTTCAGTTTTTCTGTGGAACTCTGAAACAAGTACTATTGTAATTCTACATGGGGCAGTTATTTTCCTACCCATCTACATCTTAATGGTGAATAGAGGACAATGTATAATAAGTATTTGAGGTAAATAAATTAAGAGGCCAGAGGATCCAAGTAGATCATTAAGTCTAATCTGTTAAGATGAGAGATGAGGACCATGGAAAAAGGGATAGGCTAAGATGTCACAGCAAGTCAGTGGGACAGGGTCAGGCCCTAAATCTGGCCTCTGAATGAATGGTTGCTGCTGGGCTCTTTCCTCTACCACCCTGTCTCATGATAACATGACAACTCTGTGTAAATAATGTTTATTTCAATGGGTAGCTCTGAAGACGTCATTTCACTGAGGAGTTCATCAATTTGTCTTTGTTGAATTACATCCACATTCTTCAATATTTTGAATATTAGAGGGTTCATGGAGGATGACTTTTTAAAGATTTTATTTTTATTTATTTTTAGAGGGAGGGGAGGGAGAAAGAGGAGAGAAATATCAATGTGTGGTTACCTCTCAAGTGCCCCCTACTGGGGACCTGGCTCACAACCCAGGCATGTGCCCTGACTGGGAATCAAACCAGCAACCCTTTGGTTCACAGGCTGCACTCAATCCACTGAGCCACACCAGCCAGGGCAGGATTTTTAAAATTTAAATGATATTTAGTTTAATGTTTTTTAGGGAAAAAAGCAACAAGTACTTCAACCTATAAAATTAAGTTATGGATATCACTGACATGGATGAAGATAAAGTAGGTTAAAAATTGATTGAAACAAAAATGTTAGGCAGATTAGAGTATAGATACTTTATGTATAGGGTGAAATTATGAAGGTGTTCTCCAAAGACCAGAAAGTGGGAAGCTCTCAAACAAGAACATTTCTAAGTGCCCCTTTAACTTTGCCACAATCTTAAAGCTGAATAGGACAGAGAAAGAGAGGCAGTGGAAGTTAATAAATGTTTCCCATTACCTCCTGCCTACTGCATGACCTTTGTCTCCTTCTACAAGTTATGCTTACACAGTGTTTCTGTTCTTTCTTGTTGAATTTTGACAACTGATCTCACTTCCACACAGAAGTGGAGCTGAGCCTAGTGCTCATATATTGAAGGCTTGTTACAGAACCAAATGAGCACAGAGGTCGGAGCTGTGCAGTGCTGTAATGAATCTGGGAGAATTTAACGCAACATGACTGACATCAGAGCCACACTTAGGAAGAGGATCAGGATAAGATTGTTAATTTGGACCCGCTTCTGGGACTTCCCAGTTTATTGGCATTCTATGTATTCAGCTTGTTTTTATTTAAGAGCACTCAACTGTCTTTGCTGAAAATTCAAACCATAGATAGTTCATTGCCAATTGATCTCTACTCTCCAGCAATAGTGTCCCTTCACATGGACCCCTCTGGCATTGTATGTCACACAGGTTAGCTGGTAATAGTGCCAAAAGCCCCTGAACCTGGATGAAAAAGAATGTCTTTTCCAATGCCAGTCATGAAATCTATTTTCCTTTAAAATCTTTGGTTCCAGAGAACTTAACAAATGCTTTCTCTTCTAAGCCATGATGTTAGCTTATTTCTATTTCTCCCATAGTGTACATTATAATGATTGGTGTATAGTAGGCACTCGATAAATATTTGTAGACAAATGAGTCCATTCAATTAAAAATACAACAGATGCCTACCAAGTAGAACTCCACAGATGTTCAAACAATGGCTTTGCTGACAGTCAATTAACTATGCCTTCTGACAATTCTAATGTCACTTCAAAGTCTGGAAGGAGATGATTAGTTGACTGTTTTAGAGAAAGGTATGGGGAAAGTGCTGGTGGGGGTGAAAAAAGTGGTTTGGAAGGGAAAGGGAGTTGAGGTCATGGTTATCTGGATTTGTATGTTTAAGATCAGAACATGCATAATTAGCACTTGTGGGCTCAGGCCGCAGTTCTCACTGCGTCTCGGTGCACGACCATAGATAATCTATGAAATGAGACCTGTTTGGCATACACTATGTGTGCCCCCACCCGCTCTCCTTCTTCTGGAACGTTAAATTTGCTTTCACATTTGTTAGGCAACACAATTTTGATTATAAAGTAGGACTCTCTTTTCTACTTTTCCTTTCATCCTTTGATAAAGAGAATGGTGATCCCAACATAACTGAATGAGTGGATGTCTGCTATTTGTATTAAGTACGAAACACCAATCCCAGGTGGAGTTTCACATCCTTGCAGGAGCCTAGTGATCTTTCAGAACAGGTTGCTATGGAAAACACATTTAACCAGGGAGAAAGGATGTTTCTTTCAATGTGATTCTCTACCAATCTGACCTGATTAGATTAGACCAGAAGAAAACTGAGGAGGTAAGAGATGGTACTAGGAACCGATAAATACAAAGGAAGTCCAGAGTGGGGAAAAGTGGGATCCAGAACTTTAAAATGAAAACTTTAATCAGGTAACTTATCCATTGACCAAATTCAAGCCTGAGTTTTTACAGTAAACACATGCAAAAGAGATCAAGTCCAAAGGTGTCAATCTGATTTTGATTGAAGTTCAATGAATGTATCAAGTATGTATTTACTCTATATATTGTCCAGTACCTTTAAGTAATTAAACAAAGAAATGAGAAAGCTTGACTTATAATTCATGGTTCTGTCATGAACTAGTTTGTGAACCTAAGAATCTCACTCATTTTCACATCTCTAAGAATGAGGTTTTCCCAGATAGTCTCTCAGACTCGCTCCAAATCTTAACACTTTATGATTCCATAAAATGCTACATAAATATTTTAAATCAATGAAATATTTTCCTTGTGTAGTTTACTGTACACCATGGCATTACCCAGAGAATATGGAATGTGTGCTCATAATTTCACTTATAGGTTCATTAATTAATTAAATAAATATTAAACCTCTCCTATAAGCCAGGCATTGTTCTAGGGCCAAAGACATAACAGTGAACTAAACAAAATTATTGCCTTCAATCAAATTTACATCCTAGTGGGGAACACATGGAATAAATATTATAAGTTAGTAACTGGATAAAAATAAGAAGAAAAGATATTGGGAATCTCTTCAGTTATTTTGTATTTGAAAAATAAAAGAACTCAGGACAGTATGTACATGTAGGTCCTAAGAAGCTATTGATTTTGTTCTTTACCTTTATTCTTTGAATAAGGTGTATACAGATCTGGGTTCACCAAAATAGCTGGCCCTCACTTACTTTCTCACCTTTGTGACCTTGAATGAGTCATTTGGACTTCGGTTTCCTGAAAATGAAAGGTTGTTCTTGATAGTTTCTATGATTAAATCTTCTTTATGGTTTTATAAATCTAGGTTCCCAAATCAATGCTTAAAAGCACACTATATAGTCAAATTAATTAAAAATTAACATGTGTTAAGGTAGAACACATTAAAATGCTTAAGATTATTTATTTAGTGCTGTAAACATATATTTCCTTGAGCACACACTTTACCAGAAATCACTACCACAAAAAGAAATATATCTAATATGTCTCATTAACTAGAAAACATTCTATCCCCATGACCCACAGATACCTTAAACGGAGAGCTTGAGATAGACAAAACCAAGAAATCCATTTTTTCCCCAAATCAATACAACCTTTTTTCTAACCACTTCTTTCTAATTTTTCTTCTAGTGTGGTTTTGGGGTTTTTAATTAATTAGGTCATTTTTCTGTAGACAAACAAAAGATTCTTAAGGCCTCAGGTTCCATCTCTACTAAAGGAAGCGCTGTACTTGGAGCCATTTCCCAGTTTGTAATTGGTAGGAGCACTCTGAAAACCATGTTCCCAATACATCATAATAATAACAACAATGACAATGACGATGACAATAATAACACAAATTACCTAGCACCTCTCAGTTGAGACCCTCTAAGCACTTTTCAAAGCAATCACTTTGTTCCTAGTGCTGATAAAAAAGCTTCAGCACAGGCATGTTGACTGATCTTACAGTCCACGGCCATCCAGCAAGATGGTGCTAAGAGAGTGTGACAGGGTGGAAAGAGAACAGGATCTAGAGTCAGTAGACCGGGGTCCCAGAAAGTGGGGAGTCTCTTAATCACTCAGGCTCTTGGTCTTCATATATGAAATGGAAATAAATGTACTGTGTATTTTGCAGACTAAGTACAAAAGCATACGTAAATGTTAATTATAATCATGTAAGAACAATAATAATATTGGAATAGAACTGAAAATTAGATGCTAGAGGGAGTTTCCCAGGCAAGTTTTGTGGCCTAAGTCACTGAATAACAACAATTGGGCAGAACTTCCAAAACTGAATCTTATTGTCCATGGGATGCCTGGATAACCACCATCCCCATCAAGGGGTCATTAGACTTTGGCCTAGAGTCTTCCATGAACTTGCTCCTGTCTGTTAAAAAAAGTTAACTCCTTATACTGAATGAGAATTTGTCAGCTTCCCCTCACTTGCCTTTGGAGCCAACTTTGGATGTACCATTCATTCCTTTTCCACATGCAGTTCTCCAGTAGTGATCAGGGTCCCAGGTTTCCTTTTGTCTATACCTTCAACTGTACCTCAAATGAGTGGTTTTCAAGTTTCCTTTAGCATCTTAGTCTAAGTCCTCTAGACCTCACGTATTGATTGGTCTTTCTATAAAGGAATTATCATCCCTGTTGTCTGGGGCACCCTGCTTCTTATTCACAGACATTCACTGGATGGAGATTCACTGGATCTCCGTTTTGCTCTCAGTTGAGAAGATACATAGTGCCAAATATAGTGAGTTGATTTTATCAATAAAGTAATCATAGCACATACCATTCCATGCCTTTCTTCTTCTGAGGCTTACCACATGCCAGGCCCCTGATGCCTGTATCTTCCACTTCTATCCAATTGTCCTTTTTGAGACAATAAAGCCTAATTTCTCCTGGAACAATCTTCTGGATATATGCAAATTTTCTCAATATACCTCAGTAACAATAATCAGAAACAAACAAAAAAAATTCTTAGATAAATGCCAAGTTCTGTGAAGAGAATCTACCTAGTGCTTCCTGAAGGCATAAGAATTCTTCAAATAGCTTACTGAACAATTTTAGGACTCACATACTTCAGTTTTCTTTCTTAAAAAGGAATAAGACAACACATTGTAAACAATGCCAAGATAATTACAGCTTTCTGCTTAAAAATAAGCTAGTAGATATTTTCATTCCATCCTCAGATGTATTATACTATCTATTCCCAGAGATACAGTTTTCCAATAGTGCTGTTTTTAGTCTTAGGATCTGAATAACCAGAACACCATTATTTCGGAGCAAATCATGTCATGGTCACAGACATAGACTTGTGGAGTCTCTCACATACAAACGTGTTTTCTCTTTCAAAATGTAGGAAAGCACAACATTTAAAGGCTCTAGGTGTATCTATCAATCAACATGGCAAAATCTTGGGTAAACTCAAAGAGATGTGTCAAGAATACCTATGTAACAAATTCACTTTAGTTTACATTTCCTCTTCAAAACAGTCTAAAAACATAAACTCCAATGCTGGCAACTGGCTCTGTAAGCTCCCTAATTTTCTAGACATGATTATTTTTCTCCTATATTCATTTTGATAGCTAATTTAAAAATTCCTTCTCCTATCTTATGTTCTGAAATTTACCCTAACGTATAATAATTCATAGTTCACCATCTTTTGTTCTTTCTGTGACTTATCCCTGGAGCTAAGAGTGTCCTCTTGTATTAACACACTTTTCTAGTTGTCCAGGGAAACAGGCTGCTGCGGGATGCAAGCACTTGAACCAAAGGCAAGCAGTCTTGCTGCAAACGATGTGGCCTAAAGACTGGCTGCCTGGTTAATTGGATTTCGTGAGAATTTTTCTCCTATCTGCACCCTTTTTTTGTTTGCTTTCTTCCTCTTAGAGGGTAGTGTTCTGAGACCCACTCAAGGACCCCATCACCAATGGGAAACTGCTACAGCCAAAACTTAGTGTTGTGCGTGGGTCACCGGCCAGCAGTGACCACGGAACGCTGTGGATGGCTCGCCGAAAAACACGCGAGAAACAAACACACACATGCACAGAGACAAGACTAGTTTCTGTGGGGAAGTAGGGACAGAATGGCCACCCCCCCTAGTGGGGAGGGCCTCGATTTACCGTCCATACATGCTTTTATTGGGCTCATTTTGCATAATAATTCAGGTAAAGTACAGTACTTATCAGGGGGAAGGAAGTAAGGAACTATAGAAAACAAGGAACTCTGCTGGTCTATTGAGTCGGGGTCAAAGAGCTGTAAGACTTTGAGGAACAAACTTCCTCCTTGGACCCCTCTCATTCAACTGAGAGCATCTAAACAAAGGTTTCACAGTAATTTACATGTTCTTTCTTAGGCCTGATCACCCAGGGAATCTGCCCTTTCAGCACAGAGCTGCACCACCCTGTCATTGTTTCAGGCTTAGCACGGGAACTAAGGCAATAAGGAGATTTTCTCCCAGACGATGAGAACTCAGGCTATGTCAAAGCCGAGGAGTGAGGGTCCATCACCCTCTTACGCTGCAGCCCCCAAAGTCCTTCTTTTGGGGGGCCTCCCAAAGTGATCGTGCCTGCCTTAGGTCGTTCCCCCCGTGGGGAATCTTACCTGTCTTTGGCTAACCGACCAAGCTTTTTGGGGTTCAGCAGCAAAAGCAGCATTTCTGCCAGGGAGACAGGCCCTTGTCTCCTTGCTGGCTTACGGTTCCAAGGGTGTTCCCTTAGCCTTAGCCTAGGCGGGGGTTTCAGCTTCTGATACCAGTCAGGGCGGTTCCCAACAATTTAGCAAAAGTAAGTGGGAAATGTTCACAGCACGAGAGACTTTTTCTTCCCTCCAAAGATGCGGGACTTCCCTAGGTGCTGTATTAGGGCCCATTCTTTGTGGCATTAATGTAAGTCTGTAATGGAAGTCAAAATTTTTGATGAAGATAGAAGAGGGAGACCATGGAAACACTAAAACTTGTACCTTTTCAGAAGGAATTATTTAAACAAATGCCTAGCCAAGACTTAGTTAAAGTTTCCTGCTTGTAATATTTTATCAAGTGCTGACTGAGAAAACAGTGATTTGCCTTCTCCCAAGGTCAACAGTGGGGCTACAGCTGGCTGATGTGGTGCACAAGGAGCTATCGGGTGTGCTATTTCCCTAAAGTGTATACTGGGCTGTGGTAAAAAGCCCATGCCTAGGGTCACATCAGTTAATTCGGGAATTATAAGGAGTTAAACTATAATGTCAGTGACATTGAAACCCAGGCTACAAAACTTACAGCCCTGGGCAGAGATGGTTATGACTTTGGGAGGGAAAGGACAACCTGGGGCAAGGACAGCCAATTACTGACCAGCTGCAAGGAAAACACATGCCTTCTATAGTGGTCAAAAATCAGAATGGACTATAAGGTTCAAAAAAAAGTAAGTCCGAATCCTGAAACTTATCAGCTGTGTGCCCATGACAACTCACTGAACCTCTCTGAATCTCTGTTACCTCATGTGAAAAAGTGTCACCAGATCTGTCAGTCAGACCATGGTTGTGAACAGGCCTTTTAAACTTGTAGAGGTTTAGGTAAATATCAGCTTTTGTCATCGTCACCATAATTGTTATCATGTCACCAACAATAGCACAATTACGTGGTCTATAGAGAATAAAAGAAAAAAAAATACACAGGAAAGGGAAATTCCAAAGACCTGCTATACTCATTAAAACAGTCAGGTTTAGAAAGTACAAGAATATGTCTTTCTCTAGTTCTACCACCCAAGAAAGCCGCCTAGGATAATTCATTTGTGACAGACGTCAGTACACTTTTGGGGAAAATAGGGTATCCCGTGAAGCTAAGTACTAATAGCATCTCTAGCTGGTTTAATGTGAAGTGCTTTTCCTGCCCATCCCCAAAATCAGTCTCTCTCTGTCTCTCTCTCTCTCTCCTCTATCTGGACAGTTTCAAAGTTATTTCAGATATCATGACATTTTATCCTAAAACCTTGTATAAGTTGCTTCTAAAAATGATATTATTGTCCTCTCTACTCACAATGTCATTACCATAGTCAAGAAATTGACACATATGCACAATATTATCTAGCATGTAATTCATATTCAAATTTCTCTAACCTTGACTCAAACACTTTATAGTTTTTTTAAAATCCAGAATCCAATAAAAACTCATGGCTTGCATTTGAATGACATGGTACTTCAACTTCCTTTAATCTAGCACAGTCTCTTCTAACATTGACTTTTTTTCAAGAATTCGGGACAACTGTCTTGCAGAATGTTACATCATCTGGATTTGTCTATTTCCTAATGATTGGATAGGTAGGCTGTGTACTTCTTACTATTTTATATCAACTGGCACATGTCAATTTGTTCCATTGTTGGTAATGTAAACTTCATTATTCAAATTCAGAAGGTTCTCTCCAGACCTCTACTTGGTCAAGGAAACTTTTTCGTACTTAAATTACCAGTAAGGTGATTTTTTGTTATCCCTCCTTATACTTTTAAGCATACCATAATAATAGTTATTTAATTATGAAGCAAAACTGTTAAGAGTTTTGAGAATATCCACAAAGAAAACAAACAACCAAACAAAAACCCAAAATATATTCATGAATCATTTCACTTAAGTTAAGAAAAGGGGGAACTTCATGGAAACAAAGCAACATAACTACAGAGGAAACTACTGCATTTACATGATTCATTTATACTTCATTCCCTTTCTCTCCCAGGTGCAGCCTGTAATTTAGTAGAAGATCTTTGACAAGCAAGCACTTAATGACTTTCAGCAAATAGGCTATAGTGTCAATGAAAATATCAGCATTAAACAGGCAGTGATGGAAAAAGAGTAGGTGAAGGGGTTAGGTGCAACTGGGGATGATAATGCATGAACTTTAAGTTCTTTTAGGATGGAGCCTCTGTATCTACATGTCCCTAACACCCAGGACAATGGCACATAGGGACAATGTTCTTCAGAAATGTTTAATGTTTAGAGTGGAGCAATAAATGATAGTTCTTTTAGAGGCAGAGCTGACATTCAAACCAAGGCGTTCTGGCTTTGGAACCCACATTCTTAACCACTACTGATGGAACAGTTTCCATAGCATTTGATCTCAACGTGCAAAGGCTCATTATGTGAGATAAAATCTCTAGCCTTTAGTCAGGCATTAAAAGTCCTCTCCACAGTAAAGAGGTTGCTCAGAAAATTAAAAAAACAAAAAACTACCTCACGGTGTAGCAATTTCACTTCTGGGTGGGTATATATTGGACAAAATCCAAAACATAAATTCAAAATGATATATATACCCCTATGTTCAGTGCAGCGTTATTTAAAATAACCAAGATATGGAAGCAACAACCCAAGTGCCCATCAATGGAAAAATGAATAAAGAAGACATGGTATATATATACACAATGCAATATTACTTGGCCATAAACTATGAGACCTTACCATTTTTGCAACAGCACAGATAAGCCTAGAGGGTTTTATGCTAAGTGAAATAAATCAGACAAAGACAAATACCATATAATTTCACCTACATGTGGAATATAAAGACCAAAATAAACAAACAAAACAGCAATAGAGGCATAAATACAGAGAACAAACTGAGGGTTACCAGATGGGGGTTGGGGGGTGGTGAAAAAAGGTTAAGGGGTTAGAAGTACAAATCTGTAGTTACAAGACAGTCATGGGAATGTAAAGTACAGCACAGGGAATAGAGTCAATAATAATGTAATAATTATATATGGTACCAGGTGGGTATTACAATTATAGGAGGGGATCACTTTGTAAACTATATAATTGCCTAACCCCTAAGCTATACATCTGAAACTACTATAAAATAATATTGAATGTCCACTGTAATTAAAAATAAAACAACAACAACAATATAAATGTCCTCCCTATATTGCTCCCAACCTACTTCTCCAATCTTATTTCCCATTATTTGTTTCTTCCAACATAGGTGATTCTCTCCAATGGTTTTACTCCCTATATGTTAAAAATTCCCCTCATCATTTCTATAATATTGTCCTACTTACAAATTTCTATTAGCATAATTTTAAAGACTTGACTCAAAGGCTAACTATTCCATAAATACTTTCCCGTTCTTGCCTTGGGATGTCTGTTCTCCTTTTCCAAAATTCTCAAAGAAGGATTTGCTGAACTTTAAGTCACTTGTTGCTTTCTATCTTGAGTTATGATTAAACACTATAACTCTGTACACACCCCCTATTAGATAAAGATAAGCATCTTTAAAGTTAAGTCTCATGCTTGCTTGTTTTCATATGCCCCCACGACCTAGAAGACTAACCTGCATGCCATAGGTACTTAATGTTTGTTTTCCACATAAAATACATTTTCCTTGAATAATTCTGGCCTCAACTCATAGTTTGTTCATTCTATATACTTAGAAGAGAATGCCCTTCTGTCATTCCCCATCTGTCCAAAGCTGATCTTCTCCATAAAATCTTTCCAAACACCCATCCCAAACCTTTGCAGGTGCTGGGTGTATTTATAACTTGAGTTGTGGTGATGGTAACAGGAATGTATACATATGTCCAAACCCACCAAATTTCATACATTAATTATGTGCAGTTTTTTTGTATACCTCAATAAAGCTGGGGAAACATCTTTTAAAAGAAAAAAATGTGTAGACCTGGAGTATGCATTCTGATTCAGTTCTGAGATTCATTAGCTGTTAATATTGGCAAATTACTTAACATTTCTGTGCCTCAATTTCTTAATCTGGAAATGATAATAGCATTTACTCCACAGGGATTTTTTTTCAGTAAAGATTAAATGAATTAATGCCAAAATAGTACACAAAATAGTGCTGCCATATCGCAAGTACTCAATAAAAGTTAATCATTATTCTGCATTTTTCTCATGGTTTGTGAATATCATTTGTCAATGATTACTTATTAGTTGGTGATATATGTTCTACTTTTTATAGGAACTTAAAATTAAATCAAGTGCAATATTATTAATTAATTTTAAGGGGCATATCTTATTTTCTTAAAGTATGGGATAACTCTGACTACTGAGCATATGGTATATTGGCTGAGCATTGGCTGAGTACTTTCCAGAAATATTTCATTCAATACTCACAATCACAGTAAAAGATAGCTGCTATTTCCATATTAAAGATAAACCAAAACAAAAACAAATATTTAGAGAGAAAAAGCAATCTGTTAAAGTTGTCTAAGCTAGTGAGTAGTAAAACTAGGACAGTTCTTAAAGGCAAATATAATAGTTAATTTATATCCGTTCCCCAAAGTTCCCCAAGTATATTAAGTAGTTAATATACTTAGGTTCATTAACACAATCTTTCTTATTGCAAAGTATTTTTTGCTTGATATGTCAAGCATATATACTTGGTATATTTACTTTTTATTTTTAATAGACCTTAATACAAAGAACATATTTTTCACTTTTAAGATGATTTTCAAAAAACTTTACCTTAGACTCCAATATAAACCCTTTTCTCACATCAATGATAAGAACATAATACACTTAGAGTATATTTTAATATAACTAAAGACTTTTTTTACTATTCTCCGTGTCTTTGTGCTAATCTCTATCAACTTATATTTAGCTTTTAGCTCTGCTATATCTTTTTGGATTGATGCTATTTCCATACGGTCTTACTAGTGTTGAAAGAAATACTACAGAACATTTGCTCTACACCTTTGATTTATCAAAGTGGGAAATGGGGCTCAGGCAGATGGCGAATATAGCAATACTGCTGAGTCAGTGAGGGCAAGAGAGGGACAGAACCAGCATTCTTTATTCTCACTATTGTGCTCTTTTAGCTAAGCTATGCTGCCTCGTGAATACAAATAAATGCCATGATTTTCACACCCTAATCCACTGCATCTACAATGTGGCTTTGTACCAGTGCTTTTGGCTTACCTTTCAATATAAATTCCCAAGTAAGAAGTAGGTAGGAAGACATGCAAAGAGGAAATACTTGGATAAGTAAAAGCCCTGTGCAATTTCTCATCTCTGTACCTTTCTACCCCAATGCTTCCCAAATATAATATCCTTTCTCTACATGTCCTTAAAGCAGCACTACTCAAAATGAGGTCAACAGATGGGTGTCTGACGAAGAGGTGTTTATCACCCTGTGATGAGACAAGTAGAGAGAGTGAGTATTTAGAAAATATTACAGCAATTTAATAGAGCAATTTATCCTTATTAAATCTAATAATGATAAAAGTTAGTCTTCCACTTTGTGTTTTTAAATTTCATTTTCTTAGTAACTGATTTTAATTGCACTCTATAAAAATATTAACCTCTAACTGATTGGGGAGGAGTATTTCATAACAACAAAAAAGAAACAAACAAACAATGAACTTGAGAGGCACTGCTTTGAGTGCAGATTCAAGTGCCACCAATTCTTGTATACAGCATTCCTGATGTTCTTGATGAACCGGCTATTAAATTTTATAACATTGGATCTAAACAGTCCTCTATCATGCCTCTTGTAACTTTCTACCTAGATTAGTAATTATTTGTATTTTTATCTCTCCTGAATAATTATAACTACCCAGAGGACAAGTTATGTATTCATAACACTTCATGGTTGGCATAGAATTCATAAATTCACATTACACTAATGGACTAGATGGATTAATTGTTCATAATTACTCACAGGTTTGGAGAGGGAAGAAGTTTTAAAAAAGATGTAAATGGAGTACATTTTCTTGAACTTGGATAGGGAAAGAAATGAGAACAAAGGTTTCAGACACTACCCAATTCTACATCTTGTATATTACTACTGAGACCTGAACACACACAAAAGTCCTATTTCTGCCTAAGAAGAAGCTAATAAATTATCAAAAATTAAGTTTTAAATCAAACTTGTGTTTCATGAAATTCTGCTGTACCTCTGAGAATTTAGTCAAAGCCACACAAATATCACACTTACAGTAGACTCTCAAAAAGCAATTTCCAGAACACTTAATTGTGTGCATATGAATTACCAACTCCAATAAATCCATACTGAAATCCTTTATCATTGGAGCTGATAATAATCATACTTACTAATTAAGGAAAATATTAATAGAACAAGGCATTTGCTTCAGAAGACAGCTCTAGAACCCACTCACCAAAGTATTCATCAGCAGGTGGGTTTTCCATGTCATACAGCATCTTCTTGGTCAGGTGCTCCAGCTCATCTTCTGGGCGGAATGAGGGAGGAGCAGCTGGAGGTCCCTTTGACCCTGTTTGTCCACCCTGTAAGGCAAAAACCACGTAGTCCTTTAGATACAATCTAGACATCAACTAAGACAATCAGGAAGTATTTACATTGTAGAGGAAAAAGCACTGGACATGGCTATTAGGAGTCCTGAGTTTTAGAAATGGTTTTATTGGCTATTCAGGGCCTGACCTTGGACACAACACTTGCCTTTTCTATTGAAATCATCTGTCAGGCTTTAGAAATCTATGTTTACAACAGTACGACTCAATTTCATTCAATAATTGCTAGAAGTCATGGTGCACCAGTTGAATATTTATTAAAAAGATAAATAGATTGAGTCTCCCTCTTAAGGAATTCATAGAGAAATGAGAGATAAAGGCACATCAATAATTAAGGATAAAGCAACTATAGAAAGTACACAGTCAAGGTACAAAGGTGACCTCTCCTGTAGCCTGAGAGGAAGAATCCAGAGGACAGGTGGTGACAGAGACCAGGATTTATTCAGCTAAAAGAAGAGTCTCATATTAAGGTGGCATAAGGAGCTCCTAGCAGTTGTATATTTATGGACTATTTATACTGTTTCAGATAGAAACTAAAACACATCTATTGAATATAGGTGTCCAGAAAGTGAAGGGCCTTCCCTGTGCTCTAGCCAAGGTTGAGTAATACTTTTCTAGCACTGGGACCAGCTAGATCTCAGATGGGGAGGGTAAATTGGTAGCACTGACACTGGGCTGGTATTTTAACCAGTGGGTGAGCCAGAATTCCAGCAACGTAAGGGAATCAAGTGACCAGAGAAAGAGCACTTCAGGTGACCAACCAAGAATCCAAAGTAGAGAAAGAAGGAAGTCCAGATGCCCGATGTAAAATCACTCTGTGCTGCATAAATAAAAGGGAATTCACTATATTTTCCTTTGCAAGATTATGACACTGACCACTTCCCATGTCACACCTCAACATCTTTGATCAAAGTGTTAAAAACAGAAAGAATGTTACAAAAGGTTTAGAAATAATGATGATGTCCATCATCACTACTAGGCAGAGATGAGGGTGGGGATGCTTTTCCTTTATGGTTATGCATTACAAGAATTAGTTCAACAAAACTTGCATATTCATTCACCAGTTATCTTCATTGTACTAAATGAGGGTTTGGATGTGAAAATCCAGCAAAGAACAAATCCCTGTATAAATGTTTCACTCTTACTACCAACATTTATTTCAACAACTTCAAGATGGATATTGACTATTTGTGTGATATCTAAGGCATGAAAGGTGTTCTAAATATATGTAAAATTATTGATTGCTACCTATTTGGCCTTTTCTCTAGAACTGTTATCCATTTTTAGGTTTTTAAAATGTACAGAAGGTTGGAGTACAAGTGGTTCGGTGGTTAAGACAGAGGGCTGAAAATGCCAAGAATTTTTTTGTTTGCCACTAACCTCACCTCCAGGATTTGATTTCACTGTTGGATAATTTGGGTTGGAGTTTCAAAGCAGTGAAAATCTATGATATGTGGCAGGAGGCAGAGGCAAAAATTAGAGCTGCCTGCCAGGATCTGAAGAATCATTACCTCCATGTACTCATTGTGAGATAAGAAACCTGACACCCAGAAAATTCAGGGCAGGGCTAATTGTGATGAAGCCAGGATAAGAGCCCATCTTAGACTCACTCAGTAGTGCACTCATTCAATAAACATCATGTTAAATTCAGGGCCTCATCTAAGCTGCAAATAATGCCTGCCTATAGAATTGGTGTGAGAGTTAAAGAAACTATTGGGTCATTCATTTCTTTCACTTAATAGGTATCCACTCCTTCTTACTGTCTGTTTTGTGTACCCTCTGCAAGCATCAAAGCATGGGGAAGGGACACAAAGATATGTTAGACAGCCTTTGTCTTTGAGGGGATTGGAGTCTAGTGGGGGTGAGAAATGTGTACAAATTATTGATTATAAAAAAGCACAGTATACTGGTAGGACTGTATATAGACATGAACAATGGAGGAATGATTTGCTAGTGTTATTAAACTTTACATTGCACACATGCTGCCTACTTCTAGGAAAATTTTATAGAAATACTCATACAAAAACATAGAATTATATGACCAAGGCTGGTCCCAGGAACTATATTTGAGAGAATAAAGAATAATGTAATTGTGTATCTACTGGTAAGAGACCACCTAAATAGACAATGGCAGATACATACAGTGAAACATGAACAAGCTTTAAAAGAAACTTTACAAACTTACACATACAAGTGTGAAAAGATAATCTCAGTATCTTATCAATTAAACAGATCCAATAACAGAATATCTAAATGGAGGTCTCACTTTTGTAAAGGAAGACCAGCTTAATTATCTGCAGATCTATACCCAGGAAATGAAAAGGGCCTGAAAAGACCTATACTCAAGTGTTAAAGAGGATTATCTCGGGTTGGAATACTGGTGGGCTTTCACTTTTTAAGTTTGTTTATTTTATAGTGTGGAACTGTGCTTCTGCAATTCATGAACTGTAACTTTTTAAATGTGATGAATCAAACAATCAAGATATGCTGGATATTAATGAACCTTTTGAACTGGCTTCTAAGTGGGATCAAATGGGGAATTCTGAGAGGAGCGAAAGGTCAGATGTCAGAGGTCAGGAGCAGATTGGTGGGAGAGGGGACAGCGGTGTGGTGTTTAAGACAGAAGAATCAGTTAAGAGCTGCCGTGCCTCACTGAGGGGCTTAGGGCTCCCCGTGGGCTCGGGCTATAGGCCTATGTGAGACCAGGGACAGCTCTGAAATCTGATGAGCTAACCTGTCTTTGGGCAGAGAATGGCATCCATAAAGATACACCTAAAATTCCAATTTACAATTATATACTGTAATTTTTAGTACAATTACTTACAATGTCAGAAATTTCATAGACCACTGGGAATATATCTAAAGACCCACCGGTAGGAGCACCCAGACCTTAGAGACTGCAGTAGGGATTCTCAACAGGGGAGGGAGCTAACCAGATTATAAAGTTCTCTCTGGAGAGGAGGATGACGGAAGCTCGAGGAGACTGGAGTGAGGTGTGAGTCTCCCATGATACATTTGTGGCCAGTGGTAGTGAAGGGATATACTATGTATGCCACACTGCCAATATGGTTAGAGACAGAGACTGAACTATTACTGAGACTAGGTGAGCTTCTGAACCTTTCATAGCTTCAGATTCCCTTCTGGAGAATGGGCTTGATAAAGTTATCTTACAGTCTGCGAGTATTAAAATGAAACAGCTTGCCTTTTACGCTGTATAGAGAATTTAACTGCTCTCAGCCCAGGGTAACAAAGGGACTCTCTTTGGATTCCCCAAACTGCCTTTGAGGGAGGGGATTATCTTAGTTCAGGTGATCAATGAAGATAAGGATGAGAAAATAACCTACATTCTGTTTTCCAGACTTGCAAAAAGAAAGAGCTTGAGCCCAAATATGGTGACACCTGACTCCAAATTCCATGCATTTTTTCCAACCAAATATTGCATCCCATAGAAAAATTGCTAGAAAATATG
Source organism: Phyllostomus discolor (assembly GCF_004126475.2). Taxonomy (NCBI): domain Eukaryota; kingdom Metazoa; phylum Chordata; class Mammalia; order Chiroptera; family Phyllostomidae; genus Phyllostomus; species Phyllostomus discolor. The sequence goes on along the minus strand of NC_040904.2, from coordinate 48,046,017 downwards.
AAATATTACCTCTAATATTAATGGTGCTGGCTGTTCTAATTTAAATCAACAACTATTAAAGAAAACCTGATAATCTGTGTCTCTAGTCTTAGGGGGGGACTCTCCAGTAACAGACACATTTTGTCATTGTTTGAGCCTAATATCTGCTTCCCTTTCAACCTAAGTAAAGGCAACAAGAAGGCGAAGTCTGTGCTCCACAAATCTAAGCAATTCAAATTCTACGATTAGCACTTGCATTTCAAATACAGCTCTATAATTTCAGAGTACTTTCCTTGTCAGTACTTCACAGATTTTAAGAAAAATATACCATTCATTTTATTCATCAAAAACATCTTCCTATTTGTGTGTGTTACTGTTTCTGAAATAACACATTTGGGAAGACTCTTTTCTTTTAGATTCTAATCTCATATAATGCTGACCTGGGATTTCTGGTATTTTTCATGAGGAGAAATACCAAGAGATCATCTGTTCCAATGTTTCTGAAACTTATTTGGCTAGACAAACCCCAACTCCCACCAAACGCACACACATACACACACGCACACTTCAATGCATAATACATAACATCCATGGAATAATATAGATAAAACACAGGCTCCTCAGTTTCCACTTGTTTCTCACACCGAAGAAGACATAGCCTAGCACTTTCCTCAGGATTCAAGTTTCATTAAGTAGTAGTGCAGCGCTTTTTTCACTGGGATGAAGAGACCCCTTCCTTTTCATTTCTCTCTCTCAGTAGTACTCAGGACTCAACATGTCCTAAAAAAATTAGTAACTGTGTACAACTTATTTTTACCAAGTAGCTTCTAGCATCACAGCTGGTAATAGAACATACATAAAAATTCATGTGGTGAAAGGGGTTGCATTATTTTATTTTTTCAAAAGTAGAAAGGTAAATAGTATCAGCAGTCTATTCACTGCGGTATAACAATTCCTCATACTTATATGCCCCGTTGCAAGGTGCCTGCCTTCACATCCATGTAATCTCAAGTGTTTATAAAACAGCCCCATACGATCTGTGGTCCTATCTTATGAAGAACTGAGGTTTGGAGAAGAGAAGTGAGCGACCCTGTGTGAAGGAGCAGCCCTGAGAAACAGCGAGCCCCGACTGAAACCAGGTGCGCCACGCGGGGCTTGCTCTGCTACACCGCAGGGCCTCTCGGGGCCCCCGACATCACCCTCTCCGGGCCCGTGTAGCTTTGTTACTCTGTAATAACTTGGAGTTTTATCTACCGACCCCTATTCTCTAAGCAAGGATATTTTCAGAGCGGAGGTTTACTGCTAAATAGTGACAGAATGGCACTTTAAAACAAATATAAACAAAGCCTCCAACCTTTTCTAAGAAAAAAATGTTCTTGTAAGTATCAATATTAATCACCAGTATGTGTGTTCTTTGAAATGCTTACAGGCAAGATATGTTGTGTGACCCCCAGGTGAGTTACTGAGAAATAGATTTTAGTGAACTCCTTTAAAATTCTTTTAACATGCCTTTTCTAAGAAATTGCCAAGTGCCAGGCACTATCATTATAAAGTCAAATTATTCAGGATTCCTGCCTCTGACAAGTCACAGTTTAAGAAGGAAGAGACACGAAAATAGATAATTACAATAAAGTGCATGTACTAAAACACAGGTATGAATTCAGTGTTCTGAGGTGGAAGAAAGCTGCCAGAAATCTCATGTCCTCTTAGTTTGATCTTGAAGGATACATTGGATTTCACCAGATGTAAGGGGGGTGAGAGAGGGAGGGAGGGAGGGCAGGAAGGAGGGATGAAGGGAGGGAGAGAAAGAGGAGAGAAGGGGGGGGGAGGGGAGGGGAGGACATTCCAAGAACAGTATATATTAAAAGAATATTTTAGCAAAAAATGTTAAGAAATAGAGGAGGGACAGAGAAATGGGCTATGGTCAATGTCAAGACTGACTTTATTAAAGCCATGCTTCCAAAATACGCATATTAGGAAACATCTCAAACACCAAGGCCAATGATGCCTTAAAAAAGTGCAAACAGACATCATGGTATTTATGGGTAATTTAATGGCTAGTATGTTTTAAAAGGATTGTGATATTTACAAAGTGAGGCAAAGACTGCTAACTGCTCACAAAAAACTGTTGCCTCTTCTTTCTGAGTGCACAACCAGACTACATTAGATGTGGACATATGAAGTACAGGAAGGAAGGTGATGACTCGGTGGAGGAGAGCCATCCACACTGTCCAGGCAGGCCTGTCTCAAGCTGTCACTTACAGAAGGGAGCTTGGACAGAAGTGTGCTCAAAGGTTAATGGTTGAAAGTGATGGGCAGTGGTTTAATACCCTTTTCATATTTTTCTATATTTTCCTTTCTCTACAATGAAGATCTTTTTGCTTAGATATTAAGATCATATAATTTCTTTTTCCTGACACAAAGTTATCAGGAATCAGAAAATGTTCAGGTATCTGCACCTGGTTTTTCTCTGCCAAGGTTCTTTCTTTGGTAGGCACCTAGCGGATGATCATTCCAGGGAAGGCTTAATATGAATACTGCAGCCAAATTTGGATCTAGGTCCCTGGCAAATGTCATGGGTGAGACTGTGCAAAAATGAGGACTGTTTCTGTGAGCAAAGTACACATGGACAGAGTCATCTGTGAACAAGAGAATCACCAGATTAAGAATAATACAAACAACAATATCTATCATATTTATGTAACACTTCAAGGCATTCTTACACAGGGACCCACAAGTGCAGGATACTTATTTATCTCTCTGATCTTAACTCTGCCTTTAATTTGTCCCATAATTTTGATAAAATCATTTCTATTCCCTGAGCCTTAGTTTACTTGTATGGAAAATGATGTTTTCAAAGATTCCTTTGATTCTATCGTATTTTTGTGTCTATAATACTCAGGGCACATGTCATTACAGATTTATATAGTGAAATCACAGATATTCATATTATGTACACTTTATAATCTATAAAAGTGGTCACAATTAGTAAGTGGAAACCTCATTATTACAGAGATTTCCATTTAGAAGAGAATTTGAATCACTTGTCAGCATCCCGTGAAACAATCTAAAACTTCATTCAGCATTCTGAATCTTAGTAAGCAGCCAGCAGGTTACAGGGTTTCTGCAGCCCACTGAACTTTCACTGCACGCAGGACATGAGATCAGAAACATACCAAGGTTAACCGCACTCTCCTACCACCATGCTCCTTGGGTGGAGAGAGAAGAATTCCACCGTCCCACCGAAAGAGAAAAGGAAGCATGGTATATAGCCAGCACTAAGGTACAAACAGGGGATGACACCCCTGAAAGAACAACCATCACCCTGAGTCACTGTTACCAGCAATTTAACTATTTTAATATATGTGGTAAGGATCCATTTAAAAAAATGGCTACCCAATATCTCTTGTGTTACTCTGATATTGACCTCGAAGTGGGTCATTTTTTTTCTCTTGTGAGTCCTTACCTGCTATTGATTTCCTCGTTACATAGTGCTAGATTACTTGAACTCATTGCAAATCTCAGCCTCACCAGAAAAGCATGGCCCAGGCAGATAAAATACTGGGAAAAGGTAGCCAAGATATTCAGAGACATTACATGATAATGAATACTCTATCACTCTGGGTACCAGAGCTGCTCATTTTTCTTGTCCGTTGGTAATGATGTACAAGAGGTTTCTTCTCTCAGAGGGAAAATAACTTCAATTATATGTTCTTGAAAAAGAAACATGGAAATTATCTTCTTTCAAAAGGTAGAATTAGCCCCATTTTGGAGCTGAAAGCCTGCCAGAAAAAAATATATTTCTGATATTTTCATTGTTTTTTCCCCTCCCATTTAACTGTGTCAAGTTTGCAATTTGCAATTTCCTGAGGCTGCTTCTACTTTCTGATTTTCACTGAATTACCCTACTCTGTCCTCAATGTCTCACTGTTTAATGGAAGGAGCAGCTCTTCAAACCAAGGGCAGACAATTTGCTGGACATCCTCTCTGCTTCAGGTTAATAGCAGAGGGCCACAGAGAAGGAGTAGAAAAACAGTTTCATGGGAGTAGAAAAGCATGCTCTTAGTTCTTCTTATCATAACTTCCATTTTCTTGGAGAATAAAATTGTAAATGCCCAATGAAAAAGACCCAGCAACACTTGACTTTAAAACTTCAATTCTAGCTTTGAAATCTATTCCAAATAGTCTCCAACTTTCACAAACCTGGTTTTCTTACAGCCTCTTTTTCATATTCCTTTTCCCATGCTATGCATTGATGCCACTAAATCAACTTTCCTAAGCCAAATTTGGAATCATAGCCAATAAGCACTAATTCTGAATCACAGCGTGGTGAAATTGCTGCATGTTACCAGCAGCCAAGGGAAAGCGCTGGTGTCCATGAAAGGTTCTATGGGGTTTGCACACAAGGGTGATATGATGACAGAGGCTGAGATGAGAGAAAGTGGCCTCTCTCCACACCCGTCACTCTCAGTTTCCATGCATCAAGGCAGCCTCAGGAGTGCTTGGGCCTGGAACATGCATATTTCTAGGTCTAATATCTAGGGAACAATTTTAGGTCCCCCAAGGTTTGATTCTCATTGTTGATTTTCTTATCGCTAAACTAGAAGATAATGACATCCAACTCACGTGAAGAAGCTTTGTAAAACACTAACTATCAAGTAAATGGCAGTTATTATTACCGTGATGAACAACTTACAAACCACTAGCAAAGATTTTCTTCTTGGTAGTGGAATGTTTGCAGAGTGATAACATCTTTTCAATAACATTCCACTTTCTTATTTGTTAATAAAGTACTTCAGTGTAGTATATCTGAATTTCACATTTTTTAGCAAGAGAATTACTCTGCTTTTAACTATAAGCCTTGAAATGCATGGCATTTGGTGACTGTATGCTTTGCTGCCTCTCCAAATTGTCAACCTTTCTACACCCTAGCCTTTGATGACCCACGGTGAATAGTAAAGCAGGGCTCGTGTTTGACTATTCAGAGCAAACCAGCCTCCCCTGATGGTTTTCCAGATGAGCTCCAGGCAGAAAAGGCCCAGTCACGGATGGTCTGGTAGGTAAGAAGTAGGGAAGACGAGTAGCAGTAACCCCAGAATCCCAGTTGCCATTCAACAGTTACTTTATATTAGCTTCATGTTTATAGCTATTGAGACTGTCTCACAATGTTTGTCATTATATTAAAAAAGGCTGTTATTAAAATCTGCTCATTACAAATGCATAGTTATATACAGTGTGGGGCAAAAGTAGGTTTACAGTTGTGAATATGTGAAACACAGTTCATACTTGTATTATTTATTAATTTTTGTGTTATTTGTCCATGTGAATAACTGTAAACCCACTTCCACCCCATGCTGTATGGGCAATAGTGGCAGTGTGTGTTGTCTATATGTGTGTATAAAAACAGATACTAGAAGGAAATATACCAAAAAATAACAGATGAGGTGAACTAATGGGATTATGAGTCATTTAAATTTTTCTTTATAATTTTTATTTTTTAAGATTTTATTTATTTATTTATTTTTCAGAGAGAGAGGGGAAGAAAAGGAGAAAGACAGGGAGAAAAACATCAATGTGCCTGAGAAACACCCATCAGTTGCCTCTCTCAGACCACCAACCAAGCACCTGGCCTACAACCCAGGCATGTACCCTGACCGGGACCTGAACCTGCGACCTTTCGGTTTGTGGGATGATGTCCAATCCACTGAGTAACTCTCTAGTCAGGGCTTTTCTTTATAATTTTTAAATGAAATAAATAAAATATAGTAAACAACAGATGACCCTTAGGAAATAATAAATATTCATCATAAAACATGGGTTTTCAGTCTTTTCATTGGTATTTTCAGGTATGAAGCTGGGAGAAAATGGAGAGCCTGAAGTGAGGAAAAAAAAAATTGTTGAAAAAAATAAAGACACCTAGATTTTCAATCTGATATGCACAGAAACACTTTCCTACTATATAAGCTGTTTCTATCTAGTGGGCTTGGCAGATGCCTGAACGTGACACCAGACACCGAAATAACATGCAAATCAGTTTTCGGTTTTAATATGCAAATATGACGCTTGGTACATCACTTTCCATGGCTGAGGTAAATTTCTGTTTTTGAGTTTTTCGTGGGAAATGCACACCAGCAAACAAATGGTTAACTCCCTGTATTTCACCTGACACAAGGTAGTTTTCATTTGAGTCAGAAAGTTTTTGCTCAGAGATCCAAGTAACTCTGGATACAAAGAAAGGGCATGCTTTTTGTTCAATAGTAATGCCACCTGTGGCAAACAAGTCCCCACTTTGACATGCACACTGATCACATTGGATTTCTGGGCCTTGGAAGGTGGGCAGGCAAAGTGTCTCCATGAGAATAACAGAGGGTTTTTTGCTTGATCTGTGAAAATCAAATCAAAGTGATAACATGGTAGGAAATGATAACAAAGTGATAACTTGGGTCTAACCCAAGAAGAAGAAGAGGAAGGAAGTAAATGTCCTCGCTTCCAGAGTATTCCAACAGTGTAGAAAACTGTGTCCTCTGGTGAACATGAAATTTTCCACCAGTACTAGTAATTAGGCATTAAGCCAGACATCAAGATAAGTGAGATATACCGAATTCAAGGAATACATTGGGTTGGCCATAAAGTTTTTTTTTCCCCCCATAAGATAGCTCTAGTAGCTCTTAGTTGTCTTTAACTTCATTCAAAACAACTTTGTTAGGCTGTATTGTGACAGCTGTCTTATCAATGTGTATTTAAAAAAATACTTATCAAAATTAGTGAACTTTTGTGTAGTCATTTTAATATTGAAGATGGAAGAAAATAAGCAAGATTTTTGGCATATTATGCTTCATTATTTCAAGAAAGGTAAAAACGGAACTGAAATGCAAATAAAAAGATTTGTATAGTATATGGAGAAGGTGCTGCGACTGATCAAACATGTCAAAAGTGGTTTACGAAGTTTTGTGTTAGAGATTTCTTGCTGGATGATGCTCCATGGTCGGGTAGACCAGGTGAAACTGATAGCGGTCAAATCTAGACATTAATTGAGAACAATCAACATTATGCCACGTGGGAGACACCCAACATACTCAAATATCCAAATCAAGACAGTTATCAGAGAAGATGAAAAAACGTGTCTTTCATATTACTAAAAAAACTAAGTGTACTTTTTGGCCAACCTAATATATTTCAGTCAGGAAATCAAGGCACATGAGGGAGAAATAAAGAGCAAAGCAAAACATTGACTTTTCATCAGTATGATGACAACCAGTACTGCTTAGACACTTAAGAGAATAAGCCCCAAGAGCTACCTGCTTGGGTTTAAATCCCACATCCACTACTTACCAATTATGTGACCCAGGGCAAGATGCTTCATTTACTAAATATTAATTGCTTAATCTATAAAATGATCATATAACCCATTTACTGCCTGCACTGATTAACAAATTATTATCTTTAAAGATGTGTATAAAAATACACTGTGTTGTATAAATATCATGTGAACAAATCAATAGATGATATGGATACAGAGGAACAAGGGAATCCAATAGCCTGAAGCTTACCAGAAACATAACAAAATGATAAGGGCCTTGAGTTAGAATTTGAAGGGAAGAGAAAACCTTTCACATTCTGTGTTCCCTTACAGGCAACAAGGAACCCTGGTGCAAGACACACACATACCAGGTGAAATTGAATACTTTCTGCAGTGTAAGAGCATTTTTTTAAAATAAAGAAATAAATCAAGTTACTGGTTTTGTTAAGGGACTGTGTTAAGTGACTTAGCCAAAATCACACCCATAGTAAGTGAGAGCCAGGAGTTGAACATGAGTCTTCTGATCCAAGCTCAGTGTTTTTCCACTAATTTACAGCTGCCTCTATATACTCATTTAGAAATATGAAACTTACATGATCTATCATAAAGGTTAATCAAGACAGTCAACCTCACTGATTAAAGCATGATGCTAATTATACCAGAGGCTGGAGATCAATGTGGCCCCTCTTACTTTCAGAAACATTGATTGTGGTGTAATGGAGAAAGTGTGGGCTTTGGAAGCAGAAAATGCTGGTTCAAGCACCAAGTTATAGCACTTATTTTGCATAAAATTTCACAAGTTTGTAAAAATTTCTCTTAGCAATAGTTTTTTTTTCATCTGTAAAAGGGGTTGGAAGGGGAGAGGGAATGCCTCCATGTCAGGGCCACTGTGAGTAATACCTAAGATGATACATGAAATGTGCTAATATTTTAGAGGGGCTCATAGCTTGTACCGAATGCTCACAGGCTGTCAAAACTAGCTATGACTTCTTTCAAATGTGGCAGGAAGGTAGATGAGGGAATGGGAATGACTCAGTGTCATTCCTTAGCACCGCATCAGAGGGGAAAAGGGTCATGCTCTGAAAGCAAATCTAAAGACCAGCAGCATTTAGTATTTCACACTGATCATCAACCATGACTCAGACAACAGTAATTCTATTGAGGAAACATCCTTTTCCATAAACTCTGAAAGGTAGAAATATGTGTGTTAATTTTGTACATTAATTGATTTATAATTTATGAGACTGAAAATAATTCATGTATATACTGAGTATACAGAGGGGCCAGACAATGGTCGATATAGTTTAACTCATGTAATCACCACAGCAGCCCCACAAGGTGGTTATTACTTTGATTTTACACATGAGAAAACTGAGGCGCAGGATCACCTTGACAGTAAGCAGAGACCTGGGGTTTGAATCCAGTTGCCAACTCCAAAAAGTGCATGCTTAACCACCACACCAACAGCCTCAGCCTCTTAATCCATTTGTATTTTTTTCAGAGGGATTTTATTACCTATCTACTTCTAGGTCATAATATTTAGGGGGGTTTAGTCATATATCACAAAGTCCTGAACTATCAAAGGACCTTTTCTTAGGGACAAGTACGGCTTTTTATGACATTATATCTCCTTTGTGCAGAAAAATGGCAGCTAATAAAGATGTAACTTGCTTTCTGGGTAATTCTGATGGAGGGGGGCTGAGAACAAGACCTTGAGAGACATGGCTGTTTTTGATGTCTTCACTAATGATGCAAAGAGAGGAGAAGAAATGCTGTTCTGAAGGCTACTTCCCTTTATCAATCTCTGATATGAACTGGAGGGTTAATGCTAAATCTCCAAATACTCAAAGGAAATGATAAATAGCACTGTACTTCAAGGTGGGAAAAGGGAAAAATCATGTAAAAGACACCAATATGCTTTCATGTGAAAAGCTAAAAGATAATGCCATTTCCTAGTGACCAACATAATATTTTTTTTCAGCTGGATTATGGTCTACTCAAGCATAAAAGGCTATGAAAATATTCTATTCTGCAAGAACTTGGGCCTCTCCAAAATGTGTCAAGCAGTAGTCTATTGGGGAGTAACTCTAGATCCCCTGTACTAACTGTGAGTTTCAGAAACAGAAGAAACACTGGAGATCATTTAGTGGTAGATTAAATCCCTTCACTAATGAAAAAGAAACAAGCAAACAATCTGAGAGTCAAGGAGGGGAACTGAGTAGTCCAAGGTCAAGGAGAAAATGAGTATAACATCAAGAAAAAAGCTCAAATCAGGAAAGCAGATCTAATTTTGAACAAGTTTAGCCTTTTTCCACATAAAAGATCCTCTCAAAACAGTGATGTATTCTTGATGCCTTATAAAGTATGCCCATTTTTGGCAACAAATTTTGGGAGCCCTAATCTACATTTATGCAGCATTCTGAGATCCCAAGATGGAAGCTGCTGTAAAGTGAAAATCATTGCTGTTATTCTTGGCGAGCCTACACAGACTGACAACAGCTGGCACAAACAGATGTGGTCCACAGAGGATTCTGCCAGGCTGTGCTGGTGCCATCCCTGTGCAAGTTCCTTTTCCCTGACTGACAAAGGGCGTTTTTTCTGTTTCTGCAGCCCCCCTGAGCTTTTTGTAACAGGTGAGTCCACAGTCCTAATCAAGCTGGCCTCAATTTCTCTTTGCTCCTTTTGTATTAGCCACTATTTTCTTTGAAAAAACAAAAAAAATCCAATTAAAAATGGGCGAAGGACCTGAGTAGATACTTCTCCAAAGAGGACTTACAGGTGGCCAAGAGACATAAAAAAGATGCTCAATGTCGCTAATCACCAGAGAATGCAAATCAAAACCACAATGAGATGTCATCTCACACCTGTCAGAATGGCTATCATCAATAAATGAACCAACAACAAGTACTGGTGAGGATGTGGAGAAAGGGAAACCTTCACACACTGTTGGTGGGAATGCAGACTGGTGGAGCCACTGTGGAAAGCAGTATGGAGTACCTAGGAAAATTAAATATGGAACTGCCTTATGACCCAGTGATTCCACTTCTGGGAATTTATCTGAAGAGACCTGAAACACTAATCTGAAAGAATATATGCACCCCTATGTTCACTGCAGCATTATTGACAATTGACAATTGCCAAGATCTGGAAGCAGTCCAAATGTCCATCAGTAGATGAGTGGATAAAAAAGGTGTGGTACATTTACACAATGGTATACTACTCAGCTATAAAAAAGGATGAAAACTTTACCCTTTGTGACAGCATAGACGAATCTGGGGAGCATGATGCTAAGTGAAATAAGCCAGTCAGAGAAAGACAAATGCAGAATCTAATGAACAAACTAAACTAATAGGCAAGAGAGTGACAGACTCATTCATAGATAGAGAGCAGGCTGACAGCTATTGAGGTAGGGAAGATGGGGTGAGGGGAAGGAAAGATAGAGCAAAAAGAAAAAAAAGAGAAAAAACTCATGGACACAGACGATGGTGTGGTGATTGCTGGGGACAGATAGAGGAAGACATACGGGGGATAAAAGGAGATGGATGGAGACTTGACTTAAGGTGGTAAACATAGAATACAGTGTACAGAAGATGTGTTGTAGAATTATGCACCTGAAACTGGCAAAATCTTGTTAACCAGTGTCACCACAGTAAATTCAATAAAAAGGGGAAAAAACATGTAATATAGTGATCAACCTGGGTCATTCAGCAATTCCTCATCCTCTTGACAATGCTTAATGGACAATGCATATGGACACAGCCTCCAACATTTACTCAATATAAAGAGAGTACTTTTGGACAAGAATGAGTAACTAGATGTGAGAGTACATAGAAAATATTAGGATCACCTCGTTTCACTTATGAGATGCAACCTAGCAACTTTGTAATCAACAAAAATCTAAACAACCGAGATGACAGAAAAATAATACATTTATCGAGTATACTTGCTGAGTGTCTACTATTAGTAATAAAGAAATTATTGAGATAAGATCCTGCCCTATAGAAGATGTAGTAGAAAACATTAAGACATCTGGAAATATACAAAAGAAAAATATACAAAAATCCCCTAAGTGAAATCTTTTAATCGCTGCCAGAAGAACAGAGAAAGAAGAAATGGCTCAAGTTAGGGAAATGGACACTCACAAGAAAAAGTGGCCTTTTAATTAGGTCTTGAGGAAAGTGGATTTAGACATCCAGAGATGTGGTAAGAATGACATTCTAGGTGAAGACCCCAAGAAGCACAAAGAGAGTCAAATTGGTAAGCTCTCATATTTCATTTCAGGTAAAAATATTTGTAACTGACCTCCAGCCCTTATGTGTCCCTCTGTGTTTCTGTGTCTGTTTCATTGTCTACACTATGCATGAAAGTGTCAGCAGAGCCAGCCCATACGTGTGGCTGCATGGGGAAGATGCCTGCAGATCAGCTCAGGACCCAGGCATGGCAGGTCAGCTAGTCCAGTGTAGGGCAAACACTCACTGGAATGTGTGTCTTTTGCTGATCTTACAAAATGCTTGTTTTAATGACAGGCTGAAGACATGGAGCACCAAAATGGCTACGATGAATGCTGGTGCTAAAAACTCAATGCTGAGAAGAGGCAAGGGCAGAGAAATCTGAGTGCCCAAAGATTTTGTTTCGAGGGCTATGCTGATACTCAGGCTTGAGGACCATGATGGAAGCCATTTGGGTCTGCTTGTCTGTTCATTTGTTTGTCTTTGCAGGTTCTGCAGAGTCATGTGCCGTCTTTACATAAAATCACGGCGGTAGGTTTCCAGGAGTCCTCTCCATTTGCTCCTCAGGCATCTGGGTCCAGCAGCCATGAGGCTCTGTGACAAAGTCTGCACTGTCATAAAAGCCACATTGAAAAACTCAATGTGTTTACTGTCACTGTCACTTCATCCACCATCTCTGAGGGTCAGTAGGAGGCAAGAATTTCTGTTTCCAGCTTTTATATATGTTTATATACCGTATTTTTCAGACTACAAGACACACTCTCCAAATTTGGGGGGAATGGGGGTGCATCTTATAGTCTGCATGTAGCTTACCTGGCTAGTAAATGTAGTTTACATTTACACTGGTGAAATATTATGTTATTTATGTCATTAAATATTGTACCACCTTTTTTGCTCCAAATTTTTTTTCCCTATTTTCCTCCTCTAAAACCTAGGTGCACATTATGGTCCGAAAAATACGGTATATAATATTATATATATGTATGCATATACCATTTCCTCTCTATGGAAAAAAAACATGGATAGAAATATCTTGAAGTGTAAAAGAAAGGGTCTTAGATGAAGACAAAAACAGTGATAAGAAGTAACCGTAATTACCAACTAAAAATATATAGGCATTTCTTGAATGGATGTTTTACAAATTGCATGTAGTATCACTAAGCCTCCTTCTGCAAATGAATAAACAGAGGCGTAGGAAAAGTAAATAGGTTCCACAATATCTTGCAGGTATATATATATACATATATGTTATATAAAATAAGGTCAGGGAAGCCTGGTTGTTCTGAGTTCTAGGTTCTTCTTTGTCATAAACTTGCTGGATGCCATTTAGTCAGTCATTTCATATCTCACAGCTTGGTTGCCTTAAATGGACATATCTTTAATCTCTTAATATATATGTCTGTAGTGATAGATAAAGGGAGCAGGAGAAGTAAAATTACTCAAGCAATTTGTGAACAGCAACATGCATCTGGAGGACACAAAAATCATCATCATCATCCTTGTCATCATCATCCTCATCCTCATCACAGCTAAAATTTAGTAAGCCAGGCACCTATTTTAAATGCTTCAAATGTACCATATCCTCCCAATGTCCTGTGAGGTAGTTAGTCTTATTGTCCTCATTCAATGATGAAGAGATTACAACAGAGTTGTAAGTAAAGTGCTCAGAGCACTGCAACCAAAATTCAAACACAAATGTATTCCACGGCCTTAACTGCCACATCGTGTAGTGTTGTATGTTGCATTGTGGGCATTTGCTTTTTCTTCTCTCCTCTCTATACTTTTGGGCTGTGTTGGCATGTACTCTCATACCTGAAAATCAAAATGTGTTAATTCAAATTTTATATATTGAGTAGGCACAAGGTGGCAGACACTGCATTAGTCAGCACTTTGATTATAAAGGTAAGGGTAAAATTAGAAATGCCCATGACACAGTAGCTTATATTGACATTAACTATGGCTGATACCATTTCCTCTCTATGGAAAAGATGTAGACAGAAGTATCCTGAAAGGTAAAAGAAAGTTTTAGATGAAGCTAAAAACAGTGATAAGAAGTAACCATAATCACTAACTAAAATGTATAGGCATTGTCCTGAATGGATGTTTTACAAATTGCATGTAGTATCACTAAGCCTCCTTCTACAAATGAGTACAGAGGCCTAGGAAAGTTAAATAGGTTCCCCAAAGGCTCACAGGTAGTACAGGAAGAGCCAAGACTCAAATCCAGGTCCGTTTGGCTCTAGTGTTTGCGTTCTTAACTACCAAACTACCTTTAGAAGAGGGAGAATGACATGAAAGGAGAGAAGAATGCTTTGCCTATTCTCTTATTCCACCTGGGGAATTTGGTGAGTATTAATAGAGCCCATCTATATTTTACTCTGCTATTTATCATTCTTTAAAATGTGTTATCATCACTTGTGCTCAAAGGGAACATAAAAATTAGGCCAACCTCTCACTTCCAATTTGTAGATTAAAGAAAATTCAATAAAGTAAAAAGAAATAAATTTAAAAAATAAGAAATGCTATACACTTACAAAAAAATCTTGGAAAAAATTTTGGAGATTACAAAAATTAAAGGTAAAACTAAGAAATAAATTTCTCTTCAAACAAGTGAAGCAATCCCTTTGGATAAACATATTATTTTTCACTTTAAAGGACAGTCCATACTAGCATTATTATGGCAAACTTAGAAGCTTATAGGTTTAGGTTTACCAAGCTCTAACTTCCAAAGGGAAAGCCTGACCCACCACAAACAGCAAGGAGGTCAGATTGAGACTAGGATATCATATACTGTAATAAATACTGGATTCAGAAGGCAGAAGAGTAGGATTTAAGCCCCAATCTGCCACAGACTAGTCACATGACCTGGTATATGTCATATAATTTCTCTAGACCTCACTTGCTCATTCTGGACCAGATGGGTTCTGTCTTCACGTCACAAGGTAGATTTGAAGATGACTGCTGAGTTTGTCAAATGTAAAAGTTTTGAATAGAAAACATGACCTATGATGGAACAGATTTACCTGTGATCAAACTCAGGGGAAGAGACACAGTGATTTCACAGGTTAGAGAAGCACATCAGTCTTAGAAATCCCAATCTAAATTTCCTCAGCTCACTTACTGAGCCAAAACATGAGCTCAGATCTCCTGATATACCATCATATGCTAACAGGACAGAAAGTACTAATGTCTTTCTTGCAGCTTTTCTCATGTAACAGCAAACCTCTTACAAACAAATGACACAAGAATCTCTATTGCCTTTGGTCAAGTCACTTTATTCTATGGGACTCAATCTCCCCAGTGATTGAATAAATAGAGTGAAGGGTACTAATTCCTACTATGTGGATTTCAGAGAGACTTTACTGGGAAGGAGGGAGACAAAATACTGTGAAAACAGTATTTTCTCTGAAACAATAAAAAGTCCAACAAAGGCCAGAGACACAGCCAACACCACCTCTTCAGGCCCCTGTGAGGGCTCAGTCACTTGCAAATACAATTGATTACACAAGCAAAGGCAAATTAACCTCTCCTGCCAAAAAAGATTTGTTGCCCTTGTTGAAATAATAGCATTTTGGCCAGAGCAGAAATTTTGTCATTTTCTTTTGACTTTGGTTCTGACTTTTGCAAGATGCATGCCTGGCATTCGGGAACTGAGCCTCTAGAACCCAACACAGGCCTGACTCTGATTCATAGCCTAGAGTGAGCAACGTGATCACTAGTCAGCTGAGAAGGGATCTGCTAGCTACAGACCCCAGGCTGAAATCCTCCCAACCCTGAGGCACCAGAGTACACAGGCTCTCTAGCCAACCAGGCAGCAGAAGACTGAATGCCTACTACGTGCCAGGCACTATGATAGAGGAGGCAGGTGCTATGCAGCCTAAGCTACAGATCAGTACCTGAGGTGAATATAGTAAAAATAACAAAGCTAGGACTACAATTCAGTTTTAACTTTGAAATGTACACTGGTTGTCAGTTGAACAAAAGTGCCTGCCCTCCAGGAGCTCACAATCTAGTGGGAAAGTCAGAAAGGCAACTCAATAGACTGTGAGCTCCTTGAGGGCAAGGACCACGTTTTATTCTTTCTCGTATCTTCAGAGCCATGCATGGTGTCTACCATGTAGATGGAGCAAAATTAGTATGTGTTGAATGAGTAAACCATAATCTGATGTTTTCCCACGTAAAATACTAATCTTATCATATTACTCCTCTGTGCTCACAAACCACTGCTCGCTGCCCTGTGCCAGTAACGTCAGCATTGCTTAAAGGATCCTTTGTAGTCCTACCTTTATAAACTCTACTACGATTCATTCCCTTCCATATCCCCTGGGCACCAACTCCAGATCCACCAAATACCATGTCATGCTGTTCAACAGATGTTTACTGAATAAACAAACAGCTATGAGGAGGGAGAGTTCTGCACCATATAAAGCACTATAGATGCCTTGAATATAAGGATGTCGTGTGAATGCCAAGGTTAGATCCATAAGGGAGCTTTACAGAAGATAAGAAAGTAGATTTGGGCCATCTAAATCTAACATCTCAAAGACCAGATGCACTGTGTAAGAAAAATTCAATCACTCTTTTTTTCCCTATTAATTAGACAAATGACATCAGAACAAAACATTTTTCTTTAAATCAGAATAAGAGCTGTGCCAGATTCTATCTTCTCCTACAGGATATGGGTGTAGGCCAAAAGCCCATCATATACATTATTGTTTTTCTTCCCCTAAGTACTTAGGGAAAATTAGGTCTCATTTGGCTTGCATGGCACCCAGCAAGGACATGATTCTTCTGCAGCGGTGCTTGGGGCAGATGAGGTAAGAGCTATGTTTTCAAAAGGAAGAAACTTCAGCTGTCTTTGAAACATAAGACAACTGGTTAGCCAGGACAGCATGGGAACATTCAGGGTTTTGGTGAAGAAGTCAAAAAGTCAGTAAGAAAGTTGGAGACACTGCAGCTCAGTATTGAGTGGACCAAGGTTTCCTTCATGAGGAGGCGAGGAGCTCTGCCTCAGCTGCACGTACTGAGAGACATCGAGCATCACTCAGTTTGCTCATCTGCAAAATGAGGCAGCTGGAATTGAACTAGATAATCTCCTGTAATTTGGGAACTGAAAATGAGAAAGCGTGGAGAAAAGAGATAAGCTGTAACAAAGCATATAAATTCTAAAGAGTGCCACAGAGTTCCTTTACTATCTTGACAGCAAGCAAAGCCAAGAAAATCTCTGTCCTTTCAGAGAGCCTGACATTGACGCTCCTGCATCAGTACGGATATTTCATCTCAGCACACAGACACCAGGTGCTTTTGCTATTGCCCCAGCTCAAGCCTTAAAGCCCCTGCCCAATATCTATTTGAAGATTAGAAGCGCCTTTCACATCTTTGATACCGAGGTCCTCTTTCTTTTTCTGTTCTGCCCGTAAATGCCGCACCGAGATAAGAGCTCGAGCAGAAGCAAAGCTTCCGCTAGATCAGCGATTTCCAACCTTTTTCATCTGATGGCACACATAAACTAATTACTAAAATTCTGCAGCACACCAAAAAATATATGTTTAATGATCTGACAAACAAAAATAGGTATAATTAGATTCTTCCACATGGGACGGCTATTGTTGCGTTACCTGTTGTCATTTTTTTATTTGATATTCTGATGCACAGGTGACCAACACAAGGCCTGCAGGCTGAATCCGGCCCTCCGCCTTGTTTTATCCAGTCTGGTACCTTGTTTCTACCCTGCAGCAGTGCTGAGCTCCTTGTCCCTAGTTAGGGAGTAGTTACGTTTATACAGTCCTAAAGTTACACTCGGCCCTTTGAAGGCACTGTGAGGCTGATGTGGCCCCCAGTGAAAATGAGTTTGACGCCCTTGTAAGGGAAAAGAGGCCAGTGCCCCTGACTAAATGGTCAGGTATTGTATGTTTTAAAATTTTTTGCTGCACATCAGTTGAAAATTGCTGTGCTAGATGGACACTTGCTGAGTCTGTTTTGCACTGATTCTTCCAATGGTGAGAACATTTCCACTTCCTCCCTCAGCAAGCCCGTCTTCTAAGTCTAGGGTTCCTTATCCTCTCTGCCGATGAGGATCACTAGGGGAGCTTAAAAGTTAATAATGCCCACCCTCCCAATCCCAACCCAAGAACAACTCGTCAGTACCTCTGGGGCTGAAGCTCAGAAATTGGTGTGGTTAAATGGCACCCCGGCTAATTCTGATGAGCAGATGGGACAAGAAGAACAAGTGCTAGTTTAAATACTGGAAGTTATATACTATCTTAACTTCTCTATCTTTTTTAACTGGCATATAGCTGGGGAATTGTCTATTTACCCTATATCCATGATGCCAATTAGGTTTCTCCCCAGAGACAGCTCTCAGGGTCAGAGTTGCAAGAGAGGCTGTAGGGACAAGTTGGAGCCACTCACCTTAGTTTAAAGCAGCCTAGAACTTTCTATAACTTCTCTTTGTCATCTCTGCCTTCGGTATAGGCCTATGGCTACATAAAATAAAGTAACTCAGAGGAAAAGTCATGTACCTTCACTAACATGATTCATCCTCAAAGCTTTATGTTATCAATAATAATGCCTGCATTTATTAGACCCTTACTATGTGCAGTGCACCATGCTAAGTAGTTTACATAGACTGTTGCATTTAATAATCCAAAAATCCCTGTGAGGCAAGTACCTTTAATATAAGCATGATACAGATGAGCAAACTGAGGACAATGCATAATATGCTGTGGCCAAGGCTGCCCGACACCAAAGCCTGTAAGACACCTTGACCTCATTGCTACCTTCACAGAGATGGGGGGAGAATGAAGCTCTCTGTATGTGAACATTTGACTCCAAGGGTAAGAAGTCATCCTTTGGTCCGTTTAGGTACCTGATAATACCCCTAACACTGGCCCAAGTAAAAGTCACAT